>NC_142517.1:160935000-161107916 GCF_057876585.1 Rhinolophus sinicus | reverse complement strand
ACTAGTTTGAGAAGGTGTTGTATATCCTGCTTATATTCTCTATTGCAACCCTCATAAGATGCAGGACACTGTGTAAGGCAACCTGCTGGTTTATAGAACTGTGTAGGCCATGTCCCTGGTCTCCAGGAACTTTCAACATGGAGGAGAAACCAGCTGGACAAATGATGACTATAGATATTAAGAGAGAAAGGAAAAAGGATGCATAGGTTACACATAAAATATGCAAAGCTATAGTAGACACATCTGGGATATCTGTCCAGCTCACAGTGATCTCCTTTCTCTGAGAACTGCCCCTTCCCTCAGATACTGCACCTGGCAGCCATGTTTGCACACTACCACCCACCTCCTACCTCAGCCACAGCTGATTGGACCAGGAATGGATACCTGCCCAAGCTCAGCCAAATTCTCTCTCCTGGGAAGTTAGAATTGTGATTCAGAGAACCTGCAAACTCAGACAATTTAGGGTGACTATACCTCTGTAAAATAAGGAGGACAAAAGAGAACAGAGAGGAGCAGCCCCCACCCCAAGAGACTGAAAAGATGGCTGCCTTGGTCACTAATGGCTTCGCCCTTTCTAGTTCTAGGCCCTCATGGACATTCCTATCTTCCTGAAACATCCTTGTTTCCTATGAGAAATTCCCCCTTTCTCCTTGAGCCGCTCAGGGCTGTTATTTATATTCAAAACAGCCTTGATTTGTCTGTTTTCTCTGTCTTTTCTCCTCCTCATCCTGCCTCCTTTCTGCTCCATCTTTCTGTTCTCCCCTCTACCTTTCTCATTTCCTGTATCTTTTTAAACTCTCTCTTTTTCACTGCCTTTCTCTTTGTCTCTGGATTTGCCTTTTCCACTGTCATCATTCTTTTGCTTTCTCACTGTCTCTATTTCTCCATGATTCTGAACCTTTTGTGCTCAGTTTTTTCCTTGTTTCTCTTTCTCTCCTTTGGGACCCACCTCCATGCTGCCCTGCCCCTTCTCCTTTTCCCCTCCTCTCTCCTCATTCCCTTGGTCCCTCTCTCTCCCCAGTAATTACCAGCTCTGGCTGGGTCGCCACAACCGGTTTGAGAATGAAGACACAGCACAGTTCGCCCAGGTCAGTAAGAGCTTCTCACACATTCAATTCAACTTGAGCCTCCTGAAGAACCACACCACCTATCCAGAAGACAACTACAGCTACGACCTCTTGCTGCTCCACCTGGCAGGGCCCGCCCACATAACAGACACTGTGAAGGTCCTGGGCCTGCCCACCCAGGACCCCCGCCTGGGGAGCACCTGTTATGCCTTTGGCTGTGGCAACATCAAACTAGACCCACTTGTAGTTGAGTCCCCAGATGAGCTCCAGGGTGTGGACCTCAAGCTCCTGCCCAACGATGTGTGTGCCAAAGTCCACCCCCAGAAGGGGACAGACGTCATGCTGTGTGCTGGACACTTGCAGGGTGGCAAGGACACCTGTGTGGGTGACTCAGGGGGCCCACTGATCTGTGGTGTGTTTCAAGGAGTCACATCTTGGGGACACACCCCGTGTGGCCAAACCCATATGCCCAGCGTCTTTACCAAACTTCTGTCCTTCCTGGACTGGATCAAGGAGACCATGGCAGCCAACCCTTGTCCCTGACCCCCAGTAAAACTAAATATGCATCAAATTTGCATCAAAACAAAAACCACACAAACAAAAAAACAGCCTCGATGAGGACTTGAATACTAACATGTCCCTCATATTAAAAAGATATAGGTAAGCCAAAATAGCCAATAATCCGAAAGCCACTCTGGCTTCTGGAGGACATTGTGAAATGAATATGTTTAAATTGCTGGCATTTATAACATCTCAAATGAAAGTATAAGCCCACAATAATGTAAACTTGATTGGCAGAGAACGGCAAAGCCTGTCTGTTTTCTTCATCCTGACCTTCTCTGCTCTTCTCTGCTCTCTGGTCCTTGTAGGACGCGGAAGAATTGCTTCTTCCCGTCACCCCACCTCATCTCCCTAGCATGCCCACAACTGCCTCCATTATGCCCAGCTTAGTGCCTCACATCTTTTGGGGGAGGTAACTTTTTAAGGTCCCTTCCAACAAGCAAAAGAGATGGCAGCCTGAGAAAATAGTCAATAGAGGAGGCAAGAAGACCACTGGATTCTTTGTGGAAAAAGTTTACCATCGCACCACAGATAATTTATAAAACAAGTAATGCCTAAAAGAGAAGTGAGAGAAGGTACTGAGTGGCTGGGTTCCAGTGTGGTTCAGAAGTTTGAGTGGAAGCATCATGCAGAGAGGAACCTGTTTGAGGATCCATAGGAATAAAAATCGTTGAGGGTACAAGAGGGAAGAGGACTATTTCAGGGTTGTTTAAATGTTTGTCTGGGTGAGTAGGGTGTGCTGAGCAGGGGTGGGGGTGGCAGTGGGGAGGGTGTGGTGGGAAAACTGGAGCAGTCGTTATAAACGCTGGGTAGGGCCCCATATTCCTGGAAACAGGATCCACCAGTTGCATCAGAAGAGATTTCTTTGTATAATCCAAGCCTTCTTCGTGGCAAAATAACCTTTCCTCTTCCTCTTAGCAGCTCCCCCACAAGTAAAATTAGGTTAGAAACACACATACACTCACACGCTCTCACACTCACACATTCTCACACACACACCCATAGACAGTACCACAGATTCTGCTGCACGTAACTTGAGTTCCCATCATCACTACGCAACACCTGTATCTCAAGTAATTTATGGACCTATTAAATATGGCAGTGACCAATGATCATGTCTGGTACCTCATGTGCACATGAGGAACGGCTTCCAGTTTACAAAGGACTTTGTCATGTAGATGACTTGATTCAATCAGAAAACAAGGAGACTAGAGGGACCTCAGGGAGCACCCTTCTAATACGAGGCCCTCCATTTCCAGATTAAATCAAGGCTTATTGTGGTTACAAAAAAGGATCCTAGTCCAGAGATCCCCTAGCCATGGCCAGATTATTCTTTGTCTCCCAGTCTAATAGGACAGGCCAGCCTGGCTAGGCTCCCAGCCGTCTCATGCAAGGTTTTGCCAACAGGCCTCACAAATGTCCAGTAGGGAGGTTGCCAAGCTCAGGCCCCACCCTGGCTTGTTATCTGCCGGCAGGGTTCTCCCATGACTTTCTGGCTGGCCCTGCTGCCACCTTTCTTTGTGGGACAGCTGTAACAGCTTGGCTGCTGGTGTGTTCAGTCACAGGTCAAGCCTTTGTTTGGCTGATAAGCACGGTCAAGTTCCAAATCCTACTGCTACAAGACAGGCATTCCTGCCCTGATTTTCTGAGAAGCCTGCGCCTCCTTGACATTTTGTCACCAAGAACCTAGCGCGACTCAGGCCTGAGGCTTGGGC
Source organism: Rhinolophus sinicus (assembly GCF_057876585.1). Taxonomy (NCBI): domain Eukaryota; kingdom Metazoa; phylum Chordata; class Mammalia; order Chiroptera; family Rhinolophidae; genus Rhinolophus; species Rhinolophus sinicus. The sequence goes on along the minus strand of NC_142517.1, from coordinate 161,104,573 downwards.
ACAAGGCAGAAGAGAAAAAGCCGCAGTATCCAGAAGTCATAGCACCAAGCTCCTCTTTCCAGAATCGCCCTCCCGCATTTCCCTGTAGCTGGCTCTTTTTAATTATTCTTTTGTGCCTCAATTATTACAGTTCTCCCAAGTCCTGAAAAGCTCTTTTCATGGCAAACACTTGAACCATCCAGTAAAATCAGTGACTAGCTGAAAAGATCTAGGTCAAGATTTCTAAAAGTGAGGTCCCCATCAGAAACAAGGGGTGCTTGTTAAAAACGGAGGCTGAGGGTACCATCCCAGGCATTCTGAGTTAGAATCTCTCGAAATCGAGCCTGGAAATCTGATTTTTTAAACAATCCCCAGGTAAATGTGCTATGCACTAAAGTTGTAAGACCCAATATGGGTCTGACTCAGTTATATCCGGCAGTATGGTGTAGTTTTGTTCCCTAGTCCTCCACGTTTTTTCTGTGAGACTTCTGTGGGGGGAAAAAAACAGTGTGACGTACTTTGAAAATATCAATTTAATGACTATGATTATTATTTCTTAGGGGCAGGCGTCCATTTCTTTCTCTCTGAATTTACCTCATCAAGTCCCAAGAGTAGACTGGATCACTGCCGGCGGAGGGTACCTCAAACCAGGGGCTCATAGACCACCTTCCGTGCCCCACTCTCCATATAGAACTTTTAGTCCCTGCCCCCATCCTGTGAGGTCCATTTCAAAGTTTAGCGACTACTTTAGGGGCACAAATCTATGGTAATTCTTTATGTGTAGCAAAGGTCTCTGGAGCCATCCACCAACAAAGTAACATGAAGAGTCTGAGAATTTGTTTCAGCTTTATTTTTAGAAAGAAGCCCACAGGAATGCAGAAGACACCACTCCCCTCCAAAACCAAAAGCTGACCAAATACCGAGGTCACTAAATGAGATCTTACTCTTGTGGCCAAGATGACATTTTACCCATTGAACAGAGAGGTGACAATCAATTTTAGGTCTGCAGCTCTGTTCCAATCATGAGCAAAAAGCTGACCATGCATCCTACCCATATTTTGTGTATGCATCTCACCTCTAAAGAACCCAAAGCATTCCCACCGATCTCTGTGTGATCTCTGTCATGGAGGAAGGCAGTGATCCACCCTGTTTCATAAATAACCCTTCTGCGCCCAGAGGGGTATGTGATTTATCCAAGGCAGTGCACTTAGGTAACAGCAGAATTCTAGAAATTAATGAAGGTGACTTGATCCTTGGGTTCGGGAATCGAGCTACGGTATTTCCGCATGAAGTCGTCTTGCTGTGGTATTCAAGATGTTTTCATCTTGTTGGCATCCTGTCTGCAAATAAAGCTGACCCACAGGTAACCTCATTTGTGTATTCTTTTCCCCACCTTCTACACTCCGCTTTCTGACATTAGTGATCTCACCTATTCCTGTTATTTAGAAGAGATAAAAAAAATAACAAATTAACACTAGGAAGTAAACAACTTAACATACCATGTTTCCCTGAAAATAAGACCTAGCCAGACAATCAGCTCTAATGTGTCTTTTGGAGCAAAAATTAATATAAGACCTTGCCTTATACTATATATTATATTATATTAGAGCCGGTCTTATATTATAGTAAAATATGACTGGGTATTATATCATATGATATCATATATTATATTATATTATATTATACCCGGTCTTATAGTAAAATAAGACCAGGTCTTATACTAATTTTTGATCCAAAAGACACATTAGAGCTGATCGTCCGACTAGGTCTTATTTTCAGGGAAATACGGTATTATTCTCCCCATCAGTATTTGGTTATGAAAGAGAAGCTTAGAAGAGGAATGCTTTATCTAAAGAAATGGCTGGCTAATGGTGAAATCTGGGGCATCACCTAGAAAAAGAGACAAAATATATGAAACAATAGTTCTCAACACAATGGACATCACACAATGGAGGGCAGTGATCCCTAAAAGATGGGAAACAGACTAAAAGTCACAAGTCTAATGGTCATGGTTTCTGAAAATGTGGCCCCATAGAATCCGGACGCCTGGGCACCTGGTTGCCTGTATGATATCAGTTCCCCAGGTTATCCTGATGCCAATTATGTTTAAGCAACACTGTCATATGAATTGGATGGAATTGAACTTCTCTTGTTCTTGGTTTCCTTGCATGAAGTAGAGAACAATGAAACTTTTGCATTCTGTGGACAACACTGTAGGAATGCAACATAAAACTGTAAGAATTTTTTTTAAAATGCCACACCATTTTACACAAACTGCAAACTGAATGTTTCTTTTCCCCCCAGGTAAGAGAGTGGCAGCATATTGTTTTCCCTTTTTTCTTAAGGAAGCAAACTTCCTCTATGGGAGGGGCCAGTTAAGTACCCACCTTGACATCAGAAGCTGAGGCTACTACTGAAAAGACTTGAAAGCCCCCCGAGATAGAGGGTGGTCCATAATTCAGGATAGACATGTCGAAACTTCCTCCAACACCCCCTCCAGCTGGGCAGCTGTGGAAAGCATAGGCCTTGTGTTTACAGTAAACACTGCAAAAATACCAGCACCTTCTAGCATCTTCTAGTCTGTCAATAGGTTGTACAAGAGATGAGAGTAATTGATTTCATTGGCAGGTGCAAAAACAGAGCCATGAGAGGAATCTTCTGGAAGACAAAATCAGGGCCTAGACAAGCTTCTTGAAGTCAGACAAGTAGAAGCAGAGTAGAGACATGGATTTGCTTTTCAAATGTTAATGAGTGTCCTTAATCAGATAAATGCAACTTTCACCAGGAGTTCTGCTTCCACACACCCTAGTTTGACGCTGAGCTAGGCTGGTGCGTACTTGATTAAACTCAGCAAGGATCTTATCCAAAGAGAGGCCTGGTGTTTTTCTCTTTTAAGTCAACCAGGAAGATTGTAAATAAAACAATGTAGGAAATATAAACCCTCCACCTCCCTCAGCCCTAAACAAACCAATAGGAGCACACAGTCATTTATTTTGCCCAAAGGATTTACCACTTAGCTGAAAAATGCATCAGATCCTATAGGAAAAGGGAGGGAGAGGAAGAGAGGGGAGACTGGGGTAGGAAAAATGGAAATGGAGCCCGTAGAGACTGGCCATTTCTGGGCGGTGCAGTCCAGGGCACTCACTTGTGTGGGCTCCTTCGCCTGATAGAGGGGAAATGGACCTGACGCCCTGAAGGAAGAAGGCGGCAGTGCTGTGTCCTGGTCCAGGGGCCCTCCCACTGACTTGCCAGGAGGTCTGCAGACTAATTGCTGGCTCCTGAAGGTCCTTGATCTTTGGCAGCCCCTGCAGGCAGCACCCCCCTCTCCTCCCAGGAGTGGCACACACTGCTGTTAGTACAGCCCTCACCACCAAATAAAAGGTCCAGGGAAGTGACCCCTTTGTAAAGCACTCCAGCAATTTGTGATTTATAGGAGGGAGACACCCCCAGGTGTGAGAGCACAAACCCCAAGAGATAAGGATCTACAGTATATATTTTAATTCTTCCTTTTCCCTAAGCGATAGTACTTCTCACAGGCCTATTAAAATCTAAGTCCGGGGGCTCTCAGTGCTTAGAATAAAAAAATTTTAAAGGCATGCAGATCTATAATAGTCTGTTGCCTAATCTAGCTTTCTCCTCTCACCCCAGTTTTTTCAAAGATTTATTGCCATTGCACTTAATTTCCAAGCTGTGGTTCCTTGTGACCCTGTGTTGATTTTTGCTAACCCAAATTCATGTTGATGCCAAGAAAGAAAAATTTTACAACCTGTAGGATATCAAAGGTAAGGTTGGCTTTACCCCATTGGACAGTAGACGAGTGCATGAAGTTACTGCTGGGTTTCAGGCTCAGGGTGGGTCACAGGAGGAGGAACAATGGGACTCAGCCATTACTCACCACCTGAGTCCATTCTGTCCTTAAGCCCGGGCCAAAAGATAAAAAACACCAAGAAGGAAAAGAACTTCACATAAATATCGCCATGAAAACAAAGAACAATGCGAGTGTGCTTTATCTGCCCATGTGAACTCAGGCACAAAGCCATGTTAGAGATTTCTTTTTCTCCCATATTATGTAATGAGACCAGCCCCTTTACTCCATAGCAGGGGGAACCCAGATTTCCTAACACTGAAAGGGTTATGAGATAGCCAGAGTCAGGCTGCCTCCTCTGAGAAGGCAAAGCAACCAGATCAGGGAATGGAGAAAATGAAATGGGATCTCTTTGAAGGCCCTCCCATGGATTTTATCATCTAGAGCATGTAAGTAGATTAGAAAGTCCAATAACACAAGCCTTATCATGAAAAAGATGGCCTCCTGCTCCCCGCCCCCCACCTATTCCCTTTAGCTCTTATATTTTTCCTCTAGATTTTGAAATAATAAGCTTATACCACTACAGATGTATTCACTTGGGAGGTCATTTAGTGGTTTCTTATTATGTTAGAGGACTCTTACATCCTCTTTCCTATTTTGCCTCCCCCTTTTCTCCCAATATAGATAAATTATAATTTTTGGTTAAATCAACAGTTGATGTTTACGTTATTAAATGTGGTTACCGCTGAGGACAGACGTGAACTATAGTTTGATTGCCTTTGTCTTCTGGCATCCAGTGTTGCTATTGAGAAGTCCTGTGCCACTCCAACTCCTGTTCCTTTGAACAGAACCTGTTTTATTCCTCTGGGGAAACGTTTAGGGTCTTTATTCATAGTTTCTGAAATATCACAGTGGTGTAATCTGGTATAGATCTTTTCAAATTCACAGGGAAATTTTCTGATATTATTTCTTTGCCAATTCTTTCACTTTCATTTTCTTTATTCTCTTTCTGAAATTCCTATAAGGTGACTGTTGGCCCCCCGGGGCCAATCCTTTACTTTTCTCATCATTTCTTCCCTATTGGCAACCCCTATCTTTTTGTTCATCTTTCTGGAAAAAAACTGCCACATTCTCTTTTGTAGCTCTTCTATTTTGAACTTCTAAGAACTCTTCTTTCTTGTTCTTTGATCATTCCTGCATTAAAGCATCCTGCTTTTGATTAATGAGTGCAGCACTTCCTCATATCTCCCTAAGAAGATTAAATATATGTTTTTTCGTGTGTTTGCAAAGTTTTATTCTGTTCTCCTGCATTATTCTCTTTCCTCCTAAATCTTTTTTCCCTGCTTGAATGATTCTGGTCTCTTTCATCTTGGAGGCTTTCCTCCAGAATCAAGTGACTCTTGGATGTCCATTCATATTGAATACTAAGATCCACAAATCTGATTTGCGGGTTTATTTTGCGGGTTTGTTTTGTGGCGTGTGGACAGGGCTTGCAGCTGGTGAATTTCCCTGACTGAGAAGGGTAGTGAGCCAGCCTTTTCAGAGTGGGACCCCAGATGGCATTCTCTACAGGTCTTTTCTCTGCAGCCACTCAGTTCCCCCAGGGCAGAACCCCCACACTCCTGCTGGACAGAACGATGGTGCTTGGCTGCCAGCAGAGGCAGGGGCTGGGTGGCAGAATTACCACCATTCAACAATTGTCAGTGCTGACTTCTGCTTTCCCCCTGGTATTAGCCCCAAACCTCCTGCCCTCCTCTGTGCACAAGGTAGCTATATTCAGAGTCTTTTTGGTTCAACACCTCTAGAAAAAAACTTGCAGCCTTATGCAAGCAGGCAGCAGAGGAAGGAGAGGAAGGGGAATAATCCATTGCACGTGTAGGGGAGGACACTTGGGGATCTAATCCCAGACCCAGGCAATGCCCTATATTCAGTTTCTCAGCTCCGCCCTGGCTCCTGCAGCACCTGGTACCACAGAACCTCAGCCTTTCTGCGGGGTGGTGGGCGGGGGGCACAGCTCATTCCTCCTTAGAATGGCCCGCTGTAGGCCAAACAAGTCACCACCTCTCCATCTGCTTCCCATCTGCCAAAACCATGTAGCTGGTTATAGTCTGTGCAGCTCCCCTTCCAGGGCATCTGGTTTTGTGTATTTATACCCTTTTTAGTCTTTTACTAGAATTTTTACTTGGAGTTTGGGAAGAGAAAGTTTTCAGTCTGCCATGTTTAACCAAAAGCCCTGTCCCATTCTTTGGATTTCACATTTGCTCTGCAGAAATCTGCTTGCCTGTAGTCCATGGAGCCCATTGGAGTGACGATTCTCACAGTGGCTCTGCCAGGATATGTGGTCTCATTTCCTCATGTAAAAATTGGGGATAGGGGAGGGCTCTGTTTATTAAAATTTTGGAGGTAAATTTTTAACATATCGTTAACAGAATTAAATTAAATTGCCTGTTGTGTTAAAGATAGTCTTCATAATAATAACCAAGTGGGGTAGGCACACAATATACCCATTGTTCAAATGAGTTCTACAAAAGGTGGCCGTGACTCTCTGGAGCGTATGTGTGGTAGGGGGCAGGGGGTCATTGTCTAATGCCCTGTGACCTAATTCTTCCCTTATTACATTTCATCTCCTATGTGAAATCCATATTTCCCATCAAATGGTTGGTTCTTTAGTTTGAACAGTTAAATGTGGTAATTTGGGGGGGAAAGCAAACAAACAAAGGAGTTCTACATGGTTATCTTCAGGAATATAGAAGGAAGGAAAAGTCAGGTGTACAGTGGTGAGGAGGTACCTTAGTCCATTAAGGCGGCTGTAACAAAGGACCGCAGGCTGGGTGGTTCCTAAACAGCAGAAACTTATTTCTCACAGGGCTGGAGGCTGAAGTCTGAGATTAGAGTGCCAGCATGGTTGGCTTCTGGTGAGGGAGGGCGCCCTTCCAGGCTGCAGACTTCTTGTTTTGTCCTCACATAGAGGAACGGGGAGTGGGGAAGCTCTCTGGAGCCTCTAAAAGAGCACCAATCCCATTCACGAGGGCTCCACCCTCATGATCTAATCACCTCCCAAAGGTCCTCGTACCTCTTAATACCATCACGTTGGGATTAGGATTTTCATATGAATTTGATGGAATAGAAACACTCAGTCCATGGCCGGAGGGGACATGCTAGTGTCCTCACCTTACCTTATTACTTTAGATGATCTTCCTTTACTGAGATGATCAACCTCTTAGTTTCCAATTTCAAATTGTCTTGCCCTTCCTGATGCATTTCTAACTCACTAATCATTCAAGAAAGTGAAATTGTTTCCTGTAGTATTTTGCCTCTTTGTAAACTACGTAAGATTTGATGCGTATTTCACCGGTCGAACATTGACCCCCAAGAGGGCTTAGGATTGTCTCCATTCTCTGTCACCCACAAAATACAGCACATCCCACATCACAGCACCTACGGGCTACCAGAGACCTTAAAGTTTATCTGATCCAATAGCCTTCTTTACAGATGACCTAGGCAAGTCCAAATGAGATAAAATTATTTATCCCAAGACGCTGAGGAAGAGCCTCAGCCAAAACACGACATCCCCTACGAACTCAGAATTAGTGCCCTCCACTCCACCACGCTGCCCAGAACAGGGGTTCAGTAAGTATCTTGTGTCCACATCACAACCGAATCTTCTGTGGTCTCTCCATTGTGGCCCAACTTTCTCTTTTCTTTTTAAATGCTGTTCTTTTAACAGCAGTAATTCTTAACATAAACTTAATAGCTAATTACATCAAGAGGAAAGAAAACTGGGACCTTAAATATTAGATGATTAAGTACATGCCCTAAAATAATACACAATCAGAAATACTCTCCATCAAGGGGCCAACCCGGTGGCTCAGGCGGTTAGAGCTCCATGCTGCTAACTCTGAAGGCTGCCGGTTCGATTCCCACATGGGCCAGTGGGCTCTCAACCACAAGGTTGCCAGTTCAATTCCTCGAGTCCCACAAGGGATGGTGGGCAGCACCCCCTGCAACTAAGATTGAACACGACACCTTGAACTGAGCTGCCACTGAGCTCCCGGATGGCTCAGTTGGTTGGAGTGCGTCCTCTCAACCACAAGGTTGCCGGTTCGACTCCCGCAAGGGATGATGGGCTGTGCCCCCTACAACTAGCAATGGCAACTGGACCTGGAACTGAGCTGCACCCTCCACAACTAAGATTGAAAGGACAACAACTTGACTTGGGAAAAAAGAAGTCCTGGAAGTACATACTGTTCCCCAATAAAATCCTGTTCCCCTTCCCCAATAAAATCTTTTTAAAAAAAAGAAAAAGAAAAAGAAAGAAAGAAATACTCTCCATCAATATTTCCATCAATTTATTCTCTCATTGTCACAGATATGCATATGTTCTGCCCGAGGGTGCTTACTGTTTCGGTACCTGCAGTCTTTACTTCATTTAACTTGAAAAAACTAGCTCCAACTTAGCTCTGTGCTCTCTGATCTTAGCACTACCTTTGTTAGGGTCACCTGAGTGAGTTTAGATCTGAACACCTGACTGCAGGTAGATTCTGATTGTGTTTAGATCTGAACACCTGACTGCAGGTAGATTCTGATTGTCTGCTTTTGTATCCCACCCAAACAGACTCGCCGCACATCACCATTCACTCATGCACTTGGCAAATGGTCATCGTGGGCCTAGAGTATGCCAGGCACTGTGCTAGCCCCTTGGGATACAGCATGAGCAAAACAAAGACCCATGAACTTAGGGAGCTTACATTCTAGCCACAAGCATTTTTAAAAATGAGTCAATTATGCAGCATGTTGGAAGGTGGGAAGTGCTGTGGGAAAAAGAAAAAGTGCAAGGTCAGGGTGGTCAGGAGAACATAATGTTGGCACAAAGACTTAAAGGGGGTGAGGGGAAGAGCCATGGAGCTATCTGGGCAACAGCTTTCACAGCAGAGGGAACAGCCAGGTCCCAAGGTAAACGTGTATCTGGTCTGTGCAAGGTAACACCACTTCCTGATGGGTGACATTTGGGGAAAGAATCCTAAAAGAGAGTTATCACTCCCCAATTCCAAACAGACCAAAAATAAAATAAAATAAAACTTACAGAAAGAAAGAGTGAAAGAATGAGAACCTGGAGGTACAGAATTTGTAACAGTGGTGTGGGAAAAAAATTGGGAAACCAGACAATATAACAGACGGGAAGGTAGCACTTTAGATTCAAGAAATTGCCACAGGTATGATTAACATGAGGACTGAGTATTACTCACCTTTGGATTCACAGCATCTGGCTCAGAGCAGAGCGTGTGGTAGGCTTGAGAAATGCCTGTGGAATGAGAAGTGACTAAATGAATGGAACCGTTCTCAACACGTGACTCTTTTTCTTGTGTTTAGTGCAGTAAAGGGCTGGAACTGGCCCAAGAGCTGTGCTGTGAGGTCTGCTACAAACTCATCCTTGAACTTAATTTCCTTATAAGAAGGGGGATTCATCTCAAAGAAAAGTTTAGCGATATTTTTTCTGTTTATTGATTTATTCAGTCTGCTTCAAACCTAGTCAAATGTATTATGGAGTCTGAGAAATAAATGTGCTGCTAAGACATCTAGGCATGTGGGAAGTTCCAATCTGGTAGCTGGTAGCTGAACTGAGCATATGAAAGCAGTGTGTGTGTGTGTGTGTGTGTGTGTGTGTGTGTGTGTGTGTTTTATCAAGATATATGTTAATGGGGTGGGGGGGAATGGATATTAATAGAGTCTACAGATATACAAACCTTTTAAGAAGGTATTTATATACATTCCAGCATGATATTGAATTACCTCAGGTTTTTTTTAGTTAAAGTAACAGAAAGCACTTCAAACTCACTTAAGCAATAATGAGGAATCATTTATTATAAAGACACAGGGGTATATCCTGGAACCTCAGGGCATGATTAGTCTGCGGAGCCATGTGGTCGCTTATCCCTGCTTCTGTACATGTGTGCCCTCCCCTTTTCTCTTGGCAGATCTCCTTTCTTCCTTATCCATCCAATACATAGTCTCCCCAAAATGCCTGGGTTTACATTCCCTCGATGTTAGCAATAAGCAGAGCCTGACATCAGTATTTTTCAGTGTCAATTCCAAAGTCACAGGAGAAAAGACCTGACTGGCACTGCTTGGGGCAATGTGTCCACCTTCTCAAGTAACCCCAACCAGTGGGACAGTCACTCGTTCAAACATGGCTGCAAGTTATTGATAATTGACCTAAGTATTTTAGGCCATCCAGCTTCATCAGGTTCTGGTGGCGATCCCTACTGGTTAGAGGCTTGTGAGAGCCGTATCTCCCCTCCCCAACTACCTCCCTGTGAGGAGGTGTGTGAGAATGAAGGCAGGTCTCATTCAGAATTCTGCCACACATACAGACATTGACAAATAAGCAGGCGCCAAAAGGCCATCCCGCCTGTTCATATAGGCTCAGGGAAGTAGCAACTGACAACACCTCTGCACGGAAAGGTCACACGAGGAAGGAGAAGTGACGGCACTCCAGCAGCAGAATCAGTTCATCTTCCAGTTGCGTTAGTGGCTGAATCCTCCAGTATGTGTCGGGACAGCAAACTCAACAAAGCCCTTGTTCTAGTGCCTCTCCAAAGGGGGTTGGGCTGCGGGGCTCACACTAATATGTACCACATTAAGGCAAGGGTACAGGTGCCTTTATAGTATTTCTAGCTAACTCACACTGCATCCATGAAAATCCTTATGATTTATTAACAGACTAATCTAGTCAAGATGCAGATGGTGGTCGGCTGCCATCTTTGGAGAGTGATCAGGACCCTCCAAAAATACCTACCATGCCCCGGGGTGTGGATTTCTGATTAGGGGCTGCAACTGTTAACCAAGCAGCCCTAAGTTTAGATGAAAAAGCACACACACACACACACACACACACACACACACACACACACACACACATTCTCCCTGGGCAGCAGCGGTGGGGTGGTTGCAAAAGGGCCCCTGCCAGATGAACTGGCCTCCTTTAAAAGGTTGTCTTGGATGCTCTCCACCCCCCGCCCTGACACCATCCCCAAGTACTGCTTACACATCACTAGCCAGCCCTGTTAGCCACAGGGTCTGGGAATGTTCTTTTTTAGCTGGACATATCGTTATCTCAATGACACAGGGGTCTTGTTACCAAGGAAAAAGAGAGAATACAAGTTGGGTGGGTGGGCACCCAGCCATTTCTGCTGCACTCACTGATCTAAAGCAAATCTCCTAACCCTTCTCTCAGTTTCCTTATATCAAATGGATTATCAATACCTCCCCTGCCAGGTTCTCAGGGTTTATGTGAGAATCAAATGAAAACACTTTGAAAACTGAGAAGCCTTGTTCAAATATATTATTCTGACAGTTTATACAAGAAACCAGAATGTTATATAATCATCAAAAGGGTCATTCTTTCACATTAAAATATAACCAAGCACTTATTCTTGATCCCCAGAGCTTACTTATATTGTCCAGACCACAAGGAAGGTGTCATTTTTTACTGTTAAGGACTGTAGGTGGCAATTACTAGTTTATGGGAGGCTGATAAGCCATACACGGAGGTGATATAAAGTTATGCAACATTTACTGGGGCTTGCTCTGTGCCAGGCGCTGTGTTTCACACAGATTATCTCGCTTAATCCTCACACAGGCTCCCGGGTGGGCACTGCTTTCCTCACGCACCCTGCTGATAAGGAAGGCGACCAAGTACAATCAGCTCTGACATAGGCAGATGCAGACCCTGCATTTGATTCTCGGTCATGTCTAGAATCCTTGAGCATCATTCTTTAATTCTAACATGCTGTGACTTCTAATTACCTTGTATACTGGGTAGAACTGTGTCCCCCAGAGAGATAAATTGAGTCCTAACCTCGGTATCTGTGATTGTGACCTTATTTGAAAATAGGGTCTTTGCAGATGCAATCAAGTTAAGATGAGGTCACACTAGAATATGGCGGGTCCTAATCCTATGATCGCTGTCTTTACAAGAAGAGGAAATTTTGGACAGACACCGAGGAGGCCATGTGAAGGCGGAGACAGAGATTGGAGCAATGCGTCTACACGCCAAGGAACACCAAAGATTGGCGGCAAATACGAGGATCTAGGAGAGAGGCATGCGGTGGTTTCTCCCTCAGAGCTCTCAGAAGGAACCAATCCCGCCAACACGTGGATTTCAGACTTCCGGCCTCCAGAACTGTGAAAGAATAAATACCTGTTGTTTTGAAGCAGCCCTGGGGAACTAAGACACCATGTGAATGTGATGGCCCTATGAAAGCCTGTCGTGGCCTCCTGTTCTCTCCCCCCGGAGTGCACAAGAGGTCAGGCTCGTTTGGGGGCACGGCCTCAGCTTCCTGAAGAGCTTGTCTTCACAGGCCAAGCACGTCCTTTCCCAGGCCCTCTCCTCATGGTGACTCCGAACAGAAGGTGGGTGGGTCTCTAAACACACCTGTGAGATGCTGAAATCAGCCAGAGTGGCTGAGCTACCAGCAAGAGAATCGCCCCACGTGTTCAGGCCACAAGATCCATTAGGGCGGGCCAACGGGAAAGCCTCTCATTTTTCTTTCTATTTCACTCTTATTTGGATTACACTAAAATCTTTGTGGGGAACAGGACCTATCTGCTGAGTGAGGAATCATTTGCGTGTTCAAAGACCAGGATTTCCTATACTTTCTGGTCATTCCAACTGCAGAAATGTTTGTCAAATCTACTCATCACCTGGGCTTTTCTGAAAGCAGTTTTATAACATTCCCCAAAGTGGAAAGCCAGAATCACCTGCCATGAATAGAAAATGAAAATATTAAAATAAAAACTATTTACCTGTTTATTATCTATATGTCAGGGAACATCCCAGCCAGGAAAAAGGGGTTTGATAGATTGAGACATGATCACTGCTACTCTGATAGGCCGGAGAATTTTTATGACTAGAGCTGCTATGAAAACTGCAGGAAAAGATTAAGTAATGATATGAAAGAAGCTTATTATTTTAAACTTCATTATTACGCTGCTGTGACGATTCACAGACCACCAGAGAGTCACCTGTTTGGTTCAACATTCTGTGAAAAGAAAGTTCCAGGATGGGATAAATCAAACAGGCTTTTCAATACAGGAGCGCCTCTCACATTGAAAAGAACAGATGCTGGTATTTGAAGTCTGAGAAAATTAACAGTATGGACATTTGCCATCTGTATGACCTTCCTTTAGTGTCACATTATCACCCCTGATAATAACTGATGATGTGTCTTGTCTTGACTGGAGAAAATAAATAAGACTACTAGGCTAAGAAGAGATCTTTTCATTGTGCTGGTAAGAGGAGAAATCTGGAAACCCAGCCAAAGAATACAGGCTAACCTTTGTTCAGACATTCGCATGAAGAAGAGAGGAAAGGGCTGTTGGGATAAAGAGACATTTGTGTTTCCATCTGCAGGGCCAGATGGGGTATATGGAGCACTTCACAGCACACAACAAACCCTTCTACTACACGAGCGTTTGACACAAACAAATGTGTCTATTTTGGTCTAATGTTGTTTTTCCTGGAGTTTAAGGTGAAGACCCCTACATGGATGGGATGTCATATGGAAAGGGAAGCATGAGGAATGCCAAGCAAGTCCCCAGATTGTAGGCAGTAACATTCAAAAGTCTGACCACCATGTAAAACACCAACAAAGCTGTGCGTGTGTTTCTTGCGACCACCTTTTCCTCTGGCATGCTGCCATTTACAGAAGTAGCGGCCTAAGAAAATTCAAATCGCTTCCCACAATAATACTGCCAAGTTGGCCATAAACAACAAGCCCAATACAAAACAACTCTGAAGAGCATAGAAAGACCAGGAATATAACATTTCTCATGAGGGAAGGCATGGGGGAAAGGGGAAGTAACACCTATTGCACAATAGTGAATCGATGGTCATTGTCCTGGCCAGAAATAGACAAGTCACTCAACTGGGAGTTCTGAAGAGACTTTTTAGTGAAGGGACCATGTTTGTTTGTTTGTTTGTGTTGACGTGTGGGTAGGGTTAAGGAACTAGCAATAGCAGAAAGCTGTTACCAACCTATAACCGTTTGCTAGGACTGCCATAAAAATGTACCACAAATTGGGTAGCTTAAACAATAGCAATTTATTCTCTCACAGTTCTGGAGCCCAGAAGTCTGAAATCAAGGCCATGCTTCCTTTAAAGTCTCTAGCAAAGAATCTGTTGCTGGTCTCTCTCCTAGATTCTGGTAGTTCCTTGGCTTGTGGCAACATAAGTCCAATCTTCCCATGGCGTTCTCTCTGTGTACATGTCTGTGTTCAAATTTCCCCTTTTTATAAGGACACCAGCCATATTGGATCAGGGGCTCACCCTACTCCAGTATGACCTCATCTTAATCTAACTAATTGTATCTGGAATGACCCTATTCCAAGTAAGGTCACACTCTGAGGTACTGGGGGTTAGGACTGAAAAGTAGGAATTGGAGGGTAGAGGCATACAACTTAACTCACAACACGCTCTTAGGCTTGGAGAGGCAAAGGGAAGAGAAGGTATTGGAGAGCCTGGTTGAGAGCTGAAGCCCAGGAATGGCTTTTGTCATAGACGGACAAAGCAGTGCCAAAACCGCACCAAAGCAGGAAGGATGCTGGAGAAATAAATACTCCGACCTCTTTCTCAACCCATTCTCCAGGCACCAAACCCAACCGGAAGGCGGAAGACAAGGGAGGCAAATCAGAAAAGTCAGCCTTCCATTGGGGCAGAGGGAGAGGGAGGAAAATGGATGGAGATAGGATGGTACAGTACAGGGGCATCCCAAGAGAAATCAGCAAAATGAACATCCCTTGACAGAATCAAGGGATCCAAACAGGTTAGGGGGAGAAACTGATTCACAAGATGTGTCTAAACTATGTCTTGGGAATCAGAGTATTTCGAACAACGAGAGAGGAAAATGAAGGTGTGCAATCTCTCCCAAGAAAGCTATCTGTAGGAAAGTTTCTCCTCTATAACCGAGAAATCAAGTCAGAGCCAACGATTCACATTTCCAACTGATACAATGAAGGTCTCCCAAGAAAACATCACCTTGGGTGTACATACAGAAGAGCTCTTCCCTCACATCCTCTTCCGATTACTTCATCACGTCTGTCTTCCTGAAACCTGAGTCACCCCCAGAGGTCCCTTTAGCTCATATCCAGTTCAGTCCCCTGCCTCCATCTCTGTTCTCACCGCCTTGGTGCAGGAACTCCCCACTTCTTCCCAGAGGCCAGTCTTCCAGCCTTAGTCTCCCACAATCTGTCTCTGACAATGCGGCTATCGAGTAAAATTCAGGCTCCCCGGCATGACGGTCCAAGTTCTTTGTGATTTAGTCCCTGCCAACACTTCAGACCTCATCTCCCTCTCATCCATTCCCCACCCACCCCTCTGGTTCCCAATAAAACTAACCCACTCCGCCAGAGAAAATTGTGAATTTTTTTCAAATAGTCCAAAAAAGGATTACTAGTTGTTCTATTCAGTCCAGTGTACCCTACAGGGTTATTTTCATCTTTCTTTGCCTTTGAGCTCTTTTATTTCTATAAGTTGTAGGCTATTTTATTTCTGTAAGTTGTGCAGTAGTGAAAGTAATGCAAATGATTCTTGGCCATACAAGTGCAAATTGTGTTCTCGGAGATGCAGTAGATTATTGCCCTGTGGATATTAGCCAGTTTTGCTTCTATTTGTAAATTCTTTTTAACATTTCTGATCACTTACATATGAGTGTTCTTTGAATTCTCCTTTGAACCATTTGTAACATTTTACTGGTTTCCTCATTATTTAATGACTTAAATAAAACTTTTGACAGACGCTGAGTTTATAATTCTATGAGAGTCACGGTTTTATCCTTTTAAAAAAATAATTTTTTAATAACTCCTATGGTTCTCTGATTGGGCCATGCCCTTTCTTGATGCTCTTTGTACAAGCTGCTGGTGCTATCCAAAATATTCCTCCCTATCTTTGTCTACCTGTTGAACTCCTAATCATACATTGGTGTTCAGTTAGAGGCTGCCTCCTCTATGATGTTTTCCTTGATTACCCAATGAATAATCCTGAGTATTCATGCACTTTTTACATGCCTATATTTCCATGCTTAGTATATGTGTCAGTATCTGCTTCCCCTATTAGACTTGGTAGGCCTCTAGATAGGGCTATATTCTACTCATCTATGTCTGGCACAGTGTAGGCACTTAATATTACTGAATATTTATTCAATACCTTTACCTGGATTTCCTTTTTAATCTTTACAATGGCCTTATGAGGTAGGTACTATTTATGTCTCCCTTTTACAGATGAAGAAACTGAACTTAGAGAAGGTAGAGTAACATGCCCAGAGTCACACAGCCTTGGGAGGGTCTGACCTAGTGGCTGTGTCTTCAGACAGAATGTTCTTAACTGCAATGTCACACTGTTTGTTGATTCAGCAAATCCGTGGCCCTCAGACCCTCTGTAGGTTATACTTCAACAGAACACCCATGACTTAGAAAACTAAGGGCAGACTTTTGGGTTTTGTTTTTTATCAGAGGATAACATATCTTACCAGCTTGGGACGATAAAGAACAAATGATTTTCAATACCTTAATTTCTCCCTCTTAATAAATTAGCCAACAATCAACCAAAGAGAATTGGCTATCCAAACAAATTCCTGGTTAGTTATGACTATGCAGCGCAGCTTAAATGAAAACCACAATTGCTTGCTCACAGAAGAAGCCCAGTGTTTGCCACATATAGGTGGCCAGCAGGTATCTGTCCACGGGTGTGTTGCACAAGGACGATCACAGAGCAGGGCGCAGCGGCCTGGGGGGCAGCCAGAGAGCCCCGCCCCGTCTCTCCTGGCCATCCCACTCCTGCCAAGGGCATCCTGTTACCAGGGCTGCACCTGGCGCTTGGAGTTCACAAAAGCCTTTGGAGCACTAAAAAAATTGCTCAACTTTGATAAGCAGGTGAAAAGTGAAATAAATGCTGCTTCACCACCTGGGTAAGTGCCCCGCTTCCATCGTCACAGCACCTCAGGGTGATCTGACTTCCTGCCACTCATAGTGTGTAGTGTTGAGATAAGCAGAGCGTATTGCCATAATAAGGGAGATAAGCACAGGGCCAGCCTTGGTTTGCTTATTGGAGCGGTGTGATTAGGGTATCTTTGATGTTGATAAACTCTCAGAGGAACCTTCATCTCAGTGCCTTGTCGTTGGTGGTTGGGGTTCAAGCAAGCCCGTGTAATCATTCACCAGAGCTCCGGGCTGTGCCAGAGAGTAGGCTGCAAGGAGGCATGGGGGGCAGTCAGGCCAGGCTGGCTGCAGATACATTTCCCCCCAGTGCCAGGAAAGGGTCTAATTCAAAAACAAATGTATTTATCACATCCAACTGCTCCACAGGGTAGGGCATCCTGCCTTAGGGTGGAGTGTCAGCTTGCAGTGGGAACAGTGGCAGGCGGCCAACGGAAATTTCACATTTCACCAAGGTTCCTGCCGCTCTGCAGTGGTCCTGCAGGCCCAGCTTTGCATAGTGGAGAGTCCGGCCTCCCAGCCAGTCCTGGAGACCCAGGCTCCAGGCAAAAGCCTTAAACCACCAGCCAGCCAACCCCTGCCGTAGTGGGCCGGACGCTGGCATTCACCGAGCCATTTCCACTTGGTGACTAAGGCTCTTTCTAAACCAGGAGTGTGGGCCAGGGGGGAAATCCATCATGAGCAGGCAAGTGGTGATTTGTCTAAATCCCCATGACATATGCCCCACGGGCTCCCTGCGGAAGGAGCCAGAGCTTCTTCTGATCTACGACAATGCCACCTTTCCTGGTGGTCCAGGGGGCTGGCTGCACATTTTCCAGAGAGAGAAGACAAGGAACTGAAGACAGTTGTAATTTTCCAACTCGCCGGATTCCAGGCTGCTGAACTGTCCTTTTTCACCCAATCCAGGTTACACTCCTGCTGGAGCTCTTTCTAAAACAGACTAGATCTTGTTACTCTCCAACAGCAAGCTCTCCTGGAAGAAGTCCACACCCCTATGGGTGCCACACCATGCTCTTCCTGGTTCTTCCTGTCCCTACCTGTCCCATCTCTACACTTTCTCTTTCATGTGCCTCACTCACCAGCCTACAACTCCCCAAGCAAGCCACATGCTTTCATGCCACACGGAACACCCTCTTACTTTCTCTACTACCTTCTGCTCAGGCTTCGAGGCTCAGCTTCAATAGATCACTTCCCACGTGATGGCTCTTTCTACAGTCAGACAGAACTTGAATGTTTCCCCCCCTCACAGGCCTTCATAGCTTTGTGGACCTAGCTTTACTATAACATTAAACTACATTGTGGTTGACTTATTTGACCATATATATATATGCCAAAAAAGGTATATATATTGGGGGTGCCAAAAAGACATAGACACATTTTAAGAGATGTTATCTCTTAAATGTATACATTTTTTGGCACCCTCTGTGTGTGTGTGTGTGTGTGTGTGTGTGTGTGTGTGTACTGATTATGAGCTCAATCCAAGTAAGGGCTTCTTTTTTTCTTTTTTATTCATCTATTCTCAGTCCCTGGCACATAGTAGGTACTCAATAAATTAAAAGAATGAATGAACAAATGTCCAAAATCATCCCCTTTCCTTGGAGAACATTCCTTAGGAGGAAGTAATCTAATTCTGAGACTTCTGGGGTCAGAGGACATTTATCTGTAGGAAACTGTTCTGGACAAATTCTGCCTATATCCCTCAGCCCCAGAGAAGACCCAAGGTGAAGCAGGCAACGTGCAGACTAACTGCTTTCCAGATAAGTGAGCTCTCAGATGCTAATAAATTCACTGTGTGTGAAGAGCAAAAAGCCAAACCACATACAGAAGTGAGACTTCCTGAACATCCCATGCCAAACGTTTAGTTTATTGCTCTGTCGAGATTATGATCACAATAGTCATGAGAGAAAAGGTGCACTACGCAAGAACAGAGATTCTGACAATTCTTTTGTGTATAAATCTTAGAAATCTGGATGCACTGCACCCTATGAGGAGGTAAAATGGTACCATACTCTTGATTTACAACCTGGGCTGAACCATTCCTATAAAATTCTGAACCTCCAGTGTCAGAACATTAGTCGCTTTGGATGCTTTTGCTTTAAAAAGGATTATTATTATTATTATTATTATTATTATTATTACTATTATCCTCAAGATTGCCATTATTGAAAATCACCTCCTGTAAAAATAAAATTGGCTAAAATCTGAAGCAAATATTCCAGCTTTCCCAAAGACAGAATTCATAATTTCAATATTGTTATAGCAAGATCAAAGTCCAATTAAGCATAATAAATAAACTAATATTTATACAGGGGTGTTGCATTTACAAAGCACTTTCATATATGTAATTTCATTGGTAAGACTTGCCCTACTCATCAGTTCCACACTTGGCAAATGGGGCAAAAATACAAACACTTTTTTCCCACCCCCAGTATGACTGAGCATCTCCTCCCCACTCTGCTACACACCCCAGGTGGAAAGAAACCAAATGTCCGTTCATCTCTAGCACCTCTAGCTCCAGTTCCAGGAGGTCAGCGCTCTCCCTTGCAGAAAGACACGAGCACTTTCCCCACGTCCTGACCCCTTCCTCCCTCTCCAGCCTATTTCTCTCCAAGGCCTGCACACCCAGCTACAGCCTCGCAGAACTGCTTACAGCTTCCCAAATGCACCCCACCCTGTCAACTCCAACACCTCTCACCATCTCACGCTGCACCTTGTTCCTACTCAGCTTCTGGCCTCAATGAAACATCACCTCCTTCGAGAAGCCTTCCCCTAGTTCCCAAGGCTGAGTGAGGGCTCTTTCAAACGGCTCCGAGCTCACGCTTTCCTCCCCAACTGTAGTTACATTACCTGATGAGCATCAATTACTTGTCTTTCCACCCTCTGTCCAATAATATATAATGTGAGCCTTCGATGTAATTTTTAATTTTCTAGCAGTTTCATTAAAAGAAGTAAAAACAAACAGGTGAAATTAATTTTAATATATTTCATGTAACTAACATATCTAAAATATTATGATTTCAACATGTAATCAATATAAACAGTTGTTAATGAGATACTTTGCATGCTTTCCCCCGCTGCATAGCCTCTGGAATCTGGTGTGTATTTTACACTTACAGCCACCTCCATGTAGACATTTCACGTGCTCCCTAGGCACGTGCGGCTGGTGACTACTGGACTGGACTCTAGGGGTCTAGATGAAACGACCTGAAGGCAAGGCAAGGGTTCACCTTCTCACACGGGTATATCTGAGTCTGTTCGGGCGGCTGTAACAAAAACACCACAGACTGAGTGGCTTAAACCACAGCATTTATCTCTCACAGTTCTGGAGGCTAAGAAGCCCAAGATCAACACACCAGCAGATTCCGTGTCTGGTGAGAGCCAGCTTCCTGGTTCATAAATGGCCATCTGCTCGTTGTGTCCTCACATGGAGGAAGAGGCGAGGGAACTCTCTGGGGTCTCTTGTATAAGGGCACTCATCCCAGTCACGTGGGCTTTAACTTCATAACCTGACCATATCCCCAAGTCCCCACTTCCAAATACTATCACATTGGGGGTTAGGACTTAACATATAAATTTTGAGGGGACACAAACATTCTGTCTCTAATAGTGAACAGTGTCTATGAATGACTTCATTCCCCAAGGGGGACGCTGCCCTGTGGCTGCCCAGAACAGGGGGTGTCTGTCATGTATGGTATACGTAAGTACATGTGGGTTCAGCTAAACTTCTGTCCCAGTGAAATTCTCTAAATAAAACAAAGGTGGCCAAATGGCCCAGTCACATCCATATTTCAAGCATACTCAAAATGACAGAAATACTAGTTCAACAAAGCAAACTGATCAACCCCTGGGAATTTAGGATATTGTAATTTAACTTTCATATAAGATGAAAACCACAATGGAAACACAGTATCTCCAGGAGACTTTTCTGATATGGATCAGCCTGGAACATCCTCTACCACAGGACCAGGAGGCAGGAAAGGAGTCTGAGGATAAGGAGGAAGGATAAGTGTAGAATTATCTGAGTCGTGCCCATTCTTTGTTTCAAGATTCCTAGAGTTTTTATCCTAAAAGCTGATACTTTTGAAAGTGCTTTTCAGAAACAGCAAAGCCGAAATGCCAGGAAAAACAATGACATCAGCTCGAAACCCAGAGAAGCTGCCTTCAGGAAGACCTCAAGGACACAGGAGGAGATGACACTGCAGAGGTCAGGGAATACATGGTCTATTTTTGCTCGCCCCAGTCAGATAATTCCAGATTCCCAAACATGCAGATCCCAAGGACTTCTGACAGAACAGTGGCTAAACCAGCAGTTCACAGGCTTTAGTGGGTATTAGAATTATCTTGGATACTTGTTTAAAATCAAGATTGCTTGGCCTCAGCCTTCAGAGAGTTTCAGTTAGTTATTCTGAGGTGCGTCCCAGGAATATGCATTCTCATCAAGTACCTTAGGTAATTCTGACAGAGGGTTCCATATTTGAGAAAAACAACCCTAAATAACTTATCCATTCACTTTTCTCTCGTCTCTCCTTTCTAAATGCCCCCAAAAGCTACGTCTTCTGGGCCACAAGCATGGTTGTATAATTCCTGTGTTGTAGAGTGGCTCCCAGCTGAGAAGGTAAGTGGGAGCAGAGACCTAGAGGCCTGGCATGGGGATGAACCCACCCAGAGTGATGACCACTCTTTCTCTGCACAGAGGTGACTCCAACTTGCAAGTTTTGCTTCCTAATGTGTGGTTGTGTCAGCCCAGAGGGAGCATTCTTTTCTCATTCATACAAAGATCCTATATAGGCTAGCAACAGCCCTGAATCTGTTGTTGAACGCCTTGGATACCACATCTTCCCCAGACCCCGACAGCTAGCACCCTCAACCAGTCATTGCTCTTGAAGGCCAAAACCAGAAATAGGCTTGATGGCTCGTCATTTTGTCTCATGCATCATTAGCTAGTCGACAGCCAGCCCAGGCTTTCCTGAGCACCTGTGATGCCCCAGCAGTGGTGGGCCCATTGGGGTTCAGCTCCTGAGCAAGCTCAGCCAGCTTCTCTGTATGAATGAGGAGTGCACCGCTGCCTCATGTGCCTCTTTCCTGGAAAGACTGTCTCGCTGCTTTTATGTTCAGCTGGAAGATTCCGCCTAGGCTTGGTAATTATCTAACAGGAATGATGGCTCTACGGGAATAGCTCCTGTACAAGTCTCCAGGTTACGGGGCTTCCTGGGGCGGCAGACTGCTGGATGGGACAGATGCCCAAGTGACCAACTATATTTTTACAAATTCTCTTCTCTCTCTTCTATTCTCCCCAGCTTTTTTAACTTCATGACTGGAAGAACACTTCAAGACAGACTGTATGTGTCGGAACAGACAAAGAGCAGCTCACTGAACCTGCTATGAGTCTCACTTGGTGAAGTGAAAGAGGACTCCCCAAGCAGCTAGGAGTGACAAAATGCAATCCAGCCTGGAAACTCCAGCTCTGCTACAACCTGGCTAATTGCTACTGGAAAGAATAGATAAGAACTTAAAGCCACAGAGAAAAGAAATCGCAAAGAGATTGAACAGTTTAGTAAAACGACAGCTGGGATCTGAACCTACCTCCATTTGTTCATGGAACAGCTATGAGGGGCCTCTCCCCAGCATGTCACAGCACTGACTGTCCCAGGTCGAGGGGGACAGGCCCCTCAAAGAGCTCACTCACAGAATAGTAGTTGGCATATACAGATAATTACAATGAAATGTAGTGGTAGCAAGAAAGGGCAAGGCACCCAGGACTGTGGCCGCGCCCAGGAAGGAGGGTCCCAGAGGATGACAGCAGTCCCCTGGGTAGATCGTAGGGAAGAGCAGACAGCACAGCACGTGCAAAGGTACAAAGGCCAACAAGCCTGCAATCACAAGCAATCCTGCCTTGCTGAAGCTCAGAGTGAAGGAAGGAGGCAGCCAGGGATAGGCAAGGAGGACAGGCTGAGGCCAGTTGTGACTTCTGCGTGCTGTGTGAACTTTATCCTCGTGGCTACACAGCTATTCCCAGCTTCAGATTCATTTTGATTCATTCTGATTGGACAAGATTTCATTTTACATGTGACAGTTCTGAAGCCAGGGCACTATGGTGGACTGATTAGCTTCCACCAATTGGGTCCATCCCTGGAGATGGGAGAAGGGTCAACGCAAACGAACGAGTAGGAGGAGGCAACAGGGAATAGATTCCAGGGTAGCAGCCAGAGAATGGCTCTTACAGATTCCACCATCCCATTACTGTCATCCATTTCAATAGCTCCTACCGATGGTCCTTCATCTGGTTTCCAGTATTTTGTCATTATAAACAATGCCATAACTGAGATCCTCACACACACATCTTTGCAGATACAGAACATCTGCAGGATAAATTCCTGGAAGTGCAACTTTGAGTCCAAGGGCATCTGTTCCTGTAACTCTGACAGACATGACCATATTGCCCTTCAGAAGGGCTGCACCCATTCACACCCACCGCCTCTCTGACATTGCTCACTTCCATACATCCTTTGCCTGTGTGTTGTCAACTTTCTCAGGCCTGTACTTTCCAAGTTCAGTTTGACAACAGTGTGGTTGATGGATAGGAAGGGCAACAAGAGTAGAGCTAAGAAAAGTAGTTATATAATTACAATCATACAAGGGAGAGATGATTAGGACCTGAGCTACGGTAGCTGCCATGTGTTTGAAAAATAGAGGTGGGATTGCGACATTCATGTTCTCGTGGCAAATGAAAATGCAGTTATTTTGCTGAAAACTTGAGAAGGCTTCGTTTCGACAAAAAATAAAAGAGAAAAAGATTCTGTTGGTAAGACTTTTCCCAACCAAGTGTCCTTCAATGGATGATTAGATAAAGAAGATGTAAATCTATACAACGGAATACTACTCATCCATAAAAAATGATGAAATATTGTCTTTTGCAACAACATAGATGGATCTTGAGAGTATCATGCTAAGTGAAATAAGTCAGGCGGGAAAGGACAAGAGCTATATGATTTCACACGTATGTGGGATATAAAACCGAAAGTAACAACAACAGAAAACCACACTCATAAACACAGACAATAGTATGGTGGTTACCAGAGGGGAAGGGAGGTGGGGGGTGAGGAGGGTAAAAGGAGTCAAATATATGGTGACGGAAGGAACTAGACTTTGCATGGTGAGCACACAATACAATATACAGATGATGTATTATAGAATTGTACACTTGAAACGTATAATGTTATTAGCCAATGTTACCTGAATAAATTTAATTTTTAACAAACTTTCCCAAATGGAAATTTAAAATAGACATCCTAAGCATAAAGGCCTTAACACAGACCCCACACAGAGAATTTGAGGTAACCATGCTCAGATCTCAAAAACAAACCAACCTAGAAATGGAGTAACGTGTTATCAGAGCACACGTTAAGTGACTTTCTGAAATTTTGTAAATTTTAAACAGTCTAGAGGATAAGAGAATATGACAATAATGGCCTTATTAATGCAGAATGAAGCACTGAATCCTAAGGACCACTCTTCAACTCATGAAAAATATTTCACCTCTCGATTCTTCCTCATGGATCCTACAGACTGTAGTATTCTCAACTCTGACATCCTGATGCCTTGTACCCCAGAGGCATGACAGTAAACGCTGCCTGCAGTAACCTGAGATCGACCTCTGACCACTTTCCCTAGTTTCAGAATGACGCTCATGACGATGTATAAAATCTCCTCATGGCTATAAGGTACTGTCTATGATGCACTTTGCTCCAGGCGCACATACACCACTCTGCATTGCTCATACTTCTCGGAATGGCTGGGACTATTTCTCTACTGGGTGCAAGGAAGGCAGACGAGATTTCTTCTTCCAAATCCCCTGACTTTGTAACTACCACCCAATCCTGCTTTTCCCATTATCCACTACAACCATTTTGAGATCTTTCTTTCTTATAAAATTCTTGAAGGAGAAAACAAAAACACTTTTGAAATAGTTTCAAAGGAAACAGAAAAAAGCGCACATATTTTTAAGAGGTTGAAGGTGCCCATGAGGAGGAGGGTCAGATAAACAAGGAGGGGTGGGGTGGGGTGGGGTGGGGGTTGGTCCTGGGTGGAAGAGTTCAGGTCATATGATGCTGTATGTGGTGAAAGTCCCTGGAAGAGGGACCAGGAGGTTTGCAGCTCTGAACATCAGAGCTGGAGAGGTTCCCCAGGCATTCCGGAGCCATGTGGGCACCAGGAGGACCAGTCAGGGCAGGGCCACGTGCTGGAGCCCAGCCCAGGGCAGCCACCTGCTCTCTGCTCAGCTGTAACTTCCTCCAGCAAAGGGTCTGTGCAGAGGCTCTGCACTCACAGTGGATGCTATGCTCATTTTCCAGCCAGCGAAAACCTTCCCGAGCTTCTACCAGTGTCTCTGTCAGGTTCCTTTACTTCCTAGTGCATATGTACATATACATATATATGGTAGATATACACATGTGTGTGTGTATACACACACAGAGGGTACCGAAAAAAATGTAGACAAATTTTAAGAAAGGAAAAACTATATTAAAATTGTAATACGCAATATATACCGACAACAAAAGATGAATGAACACAAGTCATGTGTATACATTTCTTGGCATCCCCAGTATATGATTGTTGCTTTTTTTTACATGATGCCAAAGAGCCCAGAGACCAGAGTTTCCTGAGCCCTCAAACCCAGATTGTCCAGGCCGTCAGTTTAGCCAGCAGTCCTGGGTCCAGTGCTGTGCACTGAATGATGGAAGGCCAGTAATCCCTGGCCAGAAGGAGGATCTCATGGCAGGAAAAGTTTTCCCTCAAAGACCTCACTACACCCAGGTTTAAAGCCAGCTCAGGAATGCTATGTCCCTGGCCCGACTCCTGCCGCCCTTCAAGGCCAGGGGAAGACCTGCGTCCTCTGGGACTCCTCCCTTGATCACCACTCACAAGAGGCTCTTGCTTGTCCTGTGATGGCTGCTGACTGTGGTCCTTATTGCAGGAGTGGTTTCCTCAGCAAGAACAGCAGCCTTCAGTAGCCACTGGTCCTTTGGGCTCCCCTCAGCGGGAAGCATGGTACCCGCACAGAGGAGATACTCGGGCCAGTGAATTAAGGAAGACCATGCTTTTTTACCCTCCCCTAAAAACCACAGTCCAATTCCAGAAAGAATCTGATGTTTCTTGTCGCTGATCACAGGTAGCTGAGAGCCCAGAGGATGATAAAATCATCTACTTACTTCCAATCAAGTCACCTTGTCGTCCTTACAGAGTGAAATGCTGGGCGTGGCTAAGTGCCTGCGCCCTCAGGCGCTCTCCCTGCTCCCTTTCACCCTCTGCCTTGTATCCTTCCACCCACCCTCATCAGCAGCAGTACCAACGCAGCAAAGCCCGGAGACCTCTGGAGCCTGCTTTGCATTCTGAAAGAACTACATGAATTCTATTTTCTGAGTGGAGTTCTCGTTAGACAAACAAATCTCTCTCTTGCTAATACTATAACCTTTCCCTGAATAATTTTGATGTATTATGCTAAAAAAAAAAAAAAAAAAAAAAAAAGAAAGAAAGAAAAAAAAACACCTTCTCACCAAGGTTGAGGGTGAGGTGGCGTAAAGTGAATGAAGAGACAGATAGTTACAAATTTCTTCCTCTCAGAAATTACGTAAGGGTCTTGGAAGGCTTGGAAGAATTAATGTCCCTCCCTAAAAGGTACCGGGTGCACCCAGGAGGTGGTGGCCAGAGGGTCAGCCACTCCAAAGGTCCTGGAGTCGCGCAGCTGGCCCTGAGCCCTGCAGGAGGCAGGGACTGTGCTCTGTGCTCCCCCTTGGCACTGAAGTAGGAGGCCATTTGTAGGCAGCCACTTAGGCTCTGTCAGGCCCACAGAGCACCTTCCCTAACCCATATGTTTTCCCTTTCCTTACAAAGCTGTTTCCTCAGCAGCTTCAGTGAGGAAACCCCTGAGTAAACAGAGTGTGCTGCTAGCCCCAAGGTTTCTCTGAGGTGTGCCCCAGGGACACAACCCTGGGCTAGGCTCACTTCCAGCCCTCTTGCCAGCCTTCCAGCCAGTCACAACTGTTGTTCCCGTGAAGCAGTTTGTTTCAACTCCATTGATTTCAGCCACTGAAGGAGAAGCTTCTGTCTCCAAACAGCAAGACGGGAAATCTCTGAGGCAGATGTCTGCTGAAGGCCCTGAATCCCTCTGCCCCTCCCTGCCAGAGGGCCCTCCCAGCAACAGAACAATGGCTGCAGTCAGGCTGGGGAACTCCAAAGGCTTCCAGGTTGGCTGGTTTTCACATCTGTGTGGTTCAGGGGCCCCATCTTGTGTGTGTGCAAGATGTAGCTGACACGTGAGGTCACAGAGGCATAGATATAGCTATTATCCCCATTCTATACATGGGGAACCTAAGGCTTACAGGTCACTATCTAAGAATGACAGGACCAGAAATCTAGCCCAAGGTTATCTGACTTGAAATCCCATATCGTAACTATTACCCTATGCGGAGGGCTATTTGGGTCCATGGGGCCAGGGCCACAAAGCGGGCTTAGCTTCTGGACAAGGCCTCACTGTGCTGCCAAGCTCAAGGACTGGCTCAAGAACTCGGTGGGCAATACCTCAGAAGGGGAACCAGGGAAAGTGCGGTTTGGCAATAGCAGATGTCCAGTTCTTTGCCAATATTGTTGCTGCTGTTTTTCGGTTCAGAAACCAAAGAAATAGTAGATAATCTCCACACTTACTGTTACAATCTTGCATAATTTATCTAATGTCTGCCTGCCTCAATTTTCCCATCTGTAACACAGAAATAATAAGAGCCCTGCCTTATACGGTGGTTGTGAGCAATACGTGCGTTTCTATGAGCAAAGCACCCAGAACAGTGCCTGGCGCATAGGAAGCCCTGTGTGTATTGCTGATGATGTCATCGTCATCACCATCCTCCTCCTCACCACTGACATCACCATCGTCTTGGTCTGACCCTCCTCCTGCTTCTCTAAAGGCAGAATCAAGCACTCCTGCCATTGCTCCCACAGCTTCTCATGACACCTTTGTTTCGGTCCTTGCCACTTTGTATCCGTGCTCCTAACCTGAGCAGAAATCGTAACTGTCCATCTCTGTATCTTCAGAGCCTTACACGGTGCCTAGCACGTAATAGGTAAGCAATAATTGTGTGTTAGATGGAGGAAAAATGGTGTTTAGTTCTAAAAATAAGGCTAAAATGGTATTTAATTCTAAAGGTAAACAAAGGGCATCTGATTTTTATAAGATTTTTAAGTATGCATCCCCCAGCTCATGCCACGGAGATCAGAACATAAGAATAGGTGATAAGAAAATTGGAAGGTCTTTAAATTGTGACATCTTAGACACATGTAAGAGATTTCTATTGTGACGATCTTTATATCAAATGACAGTAACAAACCCATCTGAGATACTGAGTGTCTTCAATGCCCTAAAAAGCCCCACTTCAGCATTTGAGGACTCAGAAGTAGGCCATTCCCAAGAAGTATTCCCAGGAATCTTGCTTTAAATGAGTATTTTTCTAAGGAATCTCTGGGAATGCTTTAAAATGAACTTTCAAAGAGAGACCCCAAAAATAGGTTCATGAAACACTGATGGAGCACCTCCTGTGGACCAGACACAGGACCTACAAACAACAAACATGAGGTAAGACATGGCTTCTAGGAGGGGAAGCAGATGACAGGAACAGATAATTCATATGTGGTGAGTCATACGTAGAGGCATAGCCCAAAATGCAGAGAAGAAACCCAATTTGGGGGTGTGAGGGTTTTTAAATGGAGGTAGAGACTGACCTAGGACATTGGACGCATTTTGAGGTTCTTTCTTGGGCTGCTGTGGTCCAGAAATACCCGGACTGCTGAGCACAATGCCCATTCTAAGAAGGTGCAACTACCACTCTTGTATCCCACATGAAGAGGCCAGAGAGAGGATGCCCTCTCCCAGGCGGGCCGTGCGCCCTCCCACAACCCAGAGGCCCTCCCTCCTGGGTCTGCAAACAATAACTGAGTGTTGTCCACCTCACCTTGGAAATGCCGCCCGCCCATCGGTGCCCTGAGGAGAAGCCTGATCCTGTTGTGTTTGATGACGTCCTTCCTTCAAGCCCAGGCCTGTGCACCTACTGGTCATCATGGGTGTCTGTCTGGTTGTCAAGGATGGCTACTCTTTGTGTTTGGACAATTATTTTTTAATAAATGAGGTACTGTGAAAAGGGAAACAATAGTGCCTGTTCATGAGATAATCTTTCATTTACCTCATGCAGCTAGATACGCTAGACTGGAAAGAAGCACAAGAGTATAAATAAAGGGAGCTTAAGGTTTGGAACCAAAGAATCTTACAGCTCAGGCCCCTTTGGGTCAATATGGCTCCTGGGACATGGCTTCCTCAAAGGACCAGCTGCCCTTCCCTACACCGGGGGGAGGACTCTGGAGGTCGGCCCTGGGATGAAATGTCTCCCACCAGTTGTGCCCTGTCACCTTGCCTACCCTAATTACCCTCGAGTAAGCTTCCCTTCTCTTTAGAGGCCCCTCCCTCATGCTTCCAGGCATCTGGCAAAAATGTAGGTCCCAGGAAGGAACTCAAGGAAGAGGCTGGGCTGGGAGGAAGAAGAGGGGGTAAAAAAGGAAGAGGAAGAAGGCTTGGCAATTCCTAGGCTGGCACTGGGTCAAGGACACTGGATGTGGAGAGTAATATGCTGCTTTTGTAAACTGAGAAGTTCCCAAAAAAGAAATTTCACACCATTGAGGTGCTTGTTAAAGTGAGGAAGGCAGACGAAGGAAATACCAGGAGGCCGTGGCTGATAAAATAGAGCCCTACAGAAGAGTCACCAGATTTGTAAAATGGAAAAAGTGAGAACTTCTTAAAAATGAAACTGTTTATACTTTGGAACATTTGGCCAGCTCAGGTACTGGATGATCTTTGCAAATCATGAAATTTTAAAATAACAACGTACTGGTGTCTCTCTTATTATAACATATGTTTATAGCAAAAAAAAAAAAAGTTGTAAAAGTGCAGAAAAGTCAAAAGAAATCATCAAAATCACTAGCAAGTTGGGCACCCAAGAATAACCACAGTTAACACTTGGGGTCCCACCTCCTCGTCCTTTTGAGCTATATCTACCTATCACCTGTTTTTGTAGAAAAGTCATTTAATATTGTCCGTATAGTTAGTATCTTATTCATTCATCTCACAAACATTTATTGGTGGCCTACTGTGTGCTGGGGATACGACAGTGCAAAGCAGACAGGTTCCCTGCCCTCAGGGAGCTGGCACTCCTCATGGGAACAGACGATAAATAAATAAACATGAAAATATGCCATGTTCCAGGAGCAATAAGTGCTACAGAGAAAAATAAGGCAGGGTAGGGGATAGGAAGGATGGGGTGCCAGTGAGTGGGGTACAGAGTGGCTACTACGTTTATATGGAGTAACCAGGGACGGTCTGGCTGATAAGGTGAGATTCAACCTGGAACCAAAGAAAGTGAAAGGGCAGCCATGCAGGTACCTCGGGGATGTTTCAGGCAGAGGGAAGAGCAAGGTCAAAGTCTTGGAGCTACAAACACCAGACATGTTGGAAGAATATTCAGGACTCCAGGGTAGCGGGAGTGGAGTGAGTGAGGGACAGAGGGGAACAGGTGGGGTCAGAATGGGGGTGGAGTGGGGGGAATCAGATCATGGAAGGCCTGGAAGCCACTGTGTATCCTGTTTTATTTCACCTATTATTCTATCATGAGCATTTCCCTACTTCATTACATTTTCTTCAAAAACCGAATTTGTAAGAACATGTGGGCCAATCATAATGTATTCAAACAGTATCTTTTGTGGTTATTTTGATGATTTTTCTCTGTTATTAATAGCAAGATGCTTAACACACAAATCTTTGGGAGCTCTCTGGTTATAGCTACACAACAAATTCCTAGAATTTATTTAGTCAAAGAATATAAATATGTAAAAGGTTTTTGATACACTTTGCCAAATTTGCCCAGAAAGGGTTTGATAAATTGTAACTCTGCATGTATACGAATTTCCATTTCACCACTGGATATGACAACTTTTAAAAATCTTCGGCAATTTGACAAATGAAGACCTGTACTACATTTTCATTTTAATTATCATTTACTTGATCACTACTGAAATTGGAGTTTTTCCATGTGTTTATTGGATATTACAAATTGTCTGATCAGGTCCTTTGTCCATTTTTTATGGAGGAATTTTTCTTATTGATTTGAATAGCTCTTTATATATAAAGTCTCTTACTTGTTCTTAATTTTTCTCTCAGTTGTTAATTATCATCTGTGTTTGCTTATTATTTTTTACTTAAATTTTAAAATTCTTTTTAAAAAGATCAAAATATACCTTTATTTCCTTTATTTTAAAAATGGTTTCCTTAAAAGGTTAGTATTGTTTATGGGATAAATACATAACTGATTTTTTTACACTTAACCAACCAATTATATCCTATGATCATTAATTCAGCAATGTAACATTTTCTAATATAAAGCACACAATTATAATGTATAAATTCATATATATATGTGTGTGTGCATGTGTACACAATTACCAGAATTTTCTCTTATACCTATTAATTTGTAAGTCTATTCTTGAAACAATACAGATTGATTTATATATTGTAGCATTTTAATAATTTTGATGTTTTATAGGAAAAACATTCTCCAAATTTCTTATGTTTCTATGTTTTCTACATTTTCCTGTGTTTTTCTTCCTATAACTTTAAATCATTGTTATCACAATGTATAGACAATCTCATAGCAAATTTTGGTAGAATGACTTAACACTTAACAAATTAATTTGCAGAGAAGGTATATCTTCACAATTGAATTTTTCGTAATGTGATATGTCTCTAAATTTAGTCAGCTCTCTTATGTACCTCAAAAAGATTACAATTTTCCACATATAGATCCTTCATATTTCGTTTAAGATGCTTATCTCAAGGTATTCTACTTTTTATTGCTATTATAAATCCTTTTTTTGTCAATCCTTTTTTTTTTAAACATGCAATTGAATAAGCTGGACAAAAGAAGAAATAAGTTTGTAATGTACATCATGAAGAAGAACCTCCTCCTGTGCTAAAGCGGTTAGAGCGTGCAGCCCTGAGGGACAGCCTCCTATCCACACGAGGTACTGAGGGGGGAAAGGGGGCGGCAGAGAGCATGTGTATAGTATGTATTAGTTAAACTAAAAGACTGGGCTGTTATAACCATAAGACCTAACAATACAGAGGAGTAGAGAACAAAGAAGTTTATTTCTCTCATGTGACACTCAGAGATGAGTAGCTCCGGCCAATGAGGTCAATCACAGACCCACGTTCCTTCCAGGTTATTGCTCTGCCATCTCCTAACATTGTTGTCATCGGTATGGTCCAAGCTAGAGTGCCTCTATGTCAATGATACAAACAGTACGAAGGGAGAACAGAGTATCAGAGGGATACCTACAGGGGCTTCAGGTATAGGTCTGAGAATGACACACAAGCTCAGAAAGAACTTGATCAAACTGCCACACCTACATGCCAGGGGTTGGGAAAATACAGTCAAGGCATCTACCCAGGAAGAAGGAGAGGACAGATTTGCTGGGCATCTAACCAACACTCTCTTCACAGGGAATCTCCCCCACAAGATTCCAATCTCTGGCATAAAGAGTCCAGTGGCCTAGCTAGAAACATATGCCCAACAATGGAGGTGGGGGACAGAGAAATGTCAGATAGTCCTGTGATTGACAGCCCCTCCAAAATGCAATGATTGCAGAAAAGTTAGATTCCTAGAGAAAGCAATGCTGGGCTGGCAAAATAAGAGGTGTCCGTTCACTGTCTAACCTTATAGGCTTGTCTTAAGGCTTAAGTAAAGTCATGCACCTACGAGAGTTTCTTTTAAATCCCTGTAAATGTACAGCTCTTCAAAAGAATGAAACTGGACTGCTATTTGTCACCATGTACCAAAGTTAATTCAAAATGGATCAAAGACTTAAGCATAAGACCTGACACAATAAACTGCATAGAAGAAAACATAGGTACTAAACTTATGGACCTTGGGTTCAAAGAGCATTTTATGAACTTGACTCCAAAGGCAATGGAAGTAAAAGCTAAAATAAATGAATGGGACTATATGAAACTTAAAAGCTTCTGCACAGCAAAAGAAACCATTGACAAAATAAAGAGGCCACCAACTGAATGGGAGAAGATTTTTGCAAACAGTGCCTCCGATAAGGGGCTAGTATCCAGAATATACAAGGAACTCATGCAACTCAACAACAAAAAAACAAACAACCCAATTGAAAAATGGGCAGAGGACTTGAAGAGACATTTCTCCAAAGAGGACATACAAATGGCAAATAGACATATGAAAAAATGCTCAACATCACTAATCATCAGAGAAATGCAAATCAAAACCACAATGAGATATCACCTCACCCCAGTCAGAATGGCTATCATCAACAAGACAAATAATAACAAATGTTGGAGAGGCTGTGGAGAAAAAGGAACCCTCATACACTGTTGGTGGGAATGCAGACTGGTGCAGCCGTTATGGAAGGCAGTGTGGAGGTTCCTCAAAGAATTACGAATAGAATTGCCATATGACCCAGCAATCCCTCTCCTGGGTATCTACCAAAAAAATCTGAAAACGTTTAGAGATAAAGACACGTGTGCTCCAATGTTCATTGCAGCTTTGTTTACGGTGGCCAAGACATGGAAACAACCAAAATGTCCTTCGATAGATGAATGGATAAAGAAGTTGTGGTATATATACACAATGGAATACTATTCGGCAGTAAGAAAAGATGATATAGGAACATTTGTGACAACTTGGATAGATCTTGAGAGAGTAATGCTGAGCGAAACAAGTCAGACAGAAAAAGCAGAGAACCATGTGATTTCACTGATATGTGGTATATAAACCAAAAACAACAAAAGAACAAGACAAACAAATGAAAAACAGAAACTCATAGACACAGACAATAGTTTAGTGGTTGCCAGAGGGTAAGGGGGGCGGGGGGTGGGGGGTAGGAGATGAGGATAAGGGGGATCGAATATATGGTGATGGAAGGAGAACTGACTCTGGGTGATGAACACACAATGGGATTTATAGATGATGTAATACAGAATTGTACACCTGAAATCTATGTAATTTTACTAACAATTGTCACCCCAATAAATTTAATAAAAAAAAATTTAAAAAAAAATGTACAGCTCTTAT
Source organism: Rhinolophus sinicus (assembly GCF_057876585.1). Lineage (NCBI taxonomy): Eukaryota > Metazoa > Chordata > Mammalia > Chiroptera > Rhinolophidae > Rhinolophus > Rhinolophus sinicus. The sequence continues at coordinate 161,070,619 of NC_142517.1, read as the reverse complement.
TCACCTCTCTTTCTTGAATTTAGAAGCAAGACACAGTCTTTCCTTCTGATACCCTACCCCTCGGAGGCCTAGAGGCAGCTGCAGCAACCTCAGGGGCCCTATATCGCAGGTCTACAGCTGCAGCTGTCATCAGGCAGGGAAACCACCAAATTGTTCCCAGGAGTGTTGCCTATACCAATAACCTGAGGCTTGGAAGAAATACAATTGCTTGGCCTTTATGGGAGAAGTGTCTCTGAAGTGACCATTTGTGTCTCCCGCATTGTCTTTGAGACACCCCGAATGGGGCACCCATGAGGTAAAGCAGGATGATACAGTTCCCAGCCTTAGCTGTAGCTCAACAACAGCCGTCTGTGCTGCCAAGTCAAGTAAAGTGAATCCACTGCCAAAGGAATTAGGAAAAAATCATAGCAAATCTATCATCGGGTCACATAGTGCAGACTGCTCTTTCCCTTTCTTTTACCCCAAATGCTGTTTCCAGAGCTTTGGCAGACTGATTTCTCTCTCTCCCACCCCGTCTACCTCCTCTCCCCTGAGGTCCTTCGTTCGTAATGTCTTTTTCAGGTTCTTGCCTCCCCATAGCATTTGTCAATTGGCTCCATTTCATCTTAATCACAAAAAGAACTTTGGCAAACAGAGGTGCCGAGGAACTCACGCGCGTTTTGCAGACGAATAGGAGAGGAGAAACGGGAGGTTCCTTAGGAAGCCAAACATAAGCTTGAATACCCCATAAAACCATCTCTTGTTCCTTATTTCAGACATGATCCCTGAGGAATTGTGAGCAACGTGAAGATAGATGACGAGACTGGAGTCAGAGCTCCCCCTGGAAGCTCTAACCCTATCCCCAGATCGGGAGGGTACCCCACGGCTGATCTTGCCAATGCCTGCCTGTATGACAACCCCAATCTCTTCCTCTGTGTCCTGGAGGGGAGTTTTCTTTGTTCCCAGATCTTGAAATGGTAATGATTTTCCTTGTCATCTCTGAAACTTGCAATGTTGTCATGGGAGACCAACGCATCAGCGTTCATAATCCTTAGATAAAAGGTGCTTTACAAGTGAGAAAGAATTATCTTTAATTTCGTCTCTTGGGCATATGGTGAGGATTAATTAGTTAATCTCAGCAAAATGCTATAATTGGCAGGAGGAATTATCAAGACCCTGGGGAAGTTATCGCTTAGAGTTTAGTCACTTAAAACTGTTCTGCTGTTAATAGCAGCTGAGGTAGCAGTTCTAGTCTCTCAGATGTCACAGACCGGTTTGGTTGCCAGCAATATCCTAGACCATACATGCCTGGCCAGGGGTGAAAAGGTGAAAATAACTTTGAGTATAGGTGAGGGGAGATCAACGTACAAAAACTCAGAAACTGAATCAATCTCAGATTCTGTTCTTGCCATTGACCCTCACCTGGATCCCTGAGGGCACATTTGTAAAATGGAGTGGAAGGAAAAGAATTCCCCCACAGCTGCTGGGTGGGTGCTGACCCAGCACAGAGCTGTCCCCAGGAGAGCAGGAAGTGCACGGAAGGCCCCCCAGCCCGGGCCATGCAGCAGACAAACCCTGAAACTTCCTAGGTCTCCATGCCCAGATTTGTAAGATAAGAAGGGGGGACCAGATGTTTAGGTTTTGTAGGAAGACATAATAATAGCAAATGCTTACATAGTACTTACTGCACATTAGCCACAATTCTGAGCCTTTACTTGTGTTAACTCAGACATCATGGCAGCCCTGAAATGGTAGGAGGTTTTTTTCCCCACCTTACAGAACTGATAAAGGTTAGGTTTGAACTCAGCAGGTCAGGTCCTACAGCCCACACTTCTAACCAATATGTCAGGCTGCCTACTTAAGGAAAAACCTCTTCATGAGCCTCTTTGGTCATGAGGATCCCAGAGGAAGGGAAAGCATTTTAAAAGTGCCAAATGTGAAATTTTTTGAGGCATTCCGCATTTTGAGCCTGGACTCATAGAAATAAATAGCTCTGCTATTCTTCCAAGTGTCTGAACTACTATAGGGTATAAAAATAGAGATTGAGAGTACAACAGCTCTCTCCTTCAAGCTTTTAACCATCTTAAAGTAAGTCACATGTTGGCTTTTAAACCTAGATTGTATCCTTAAACTAAAATAGTTGTTTAGACAACAGTGCTTTTGGCAGTCTCTTAGCAAAACTGCCCAATGCTGTGAACCCAAAACGCCAAGCTTATCTGGTTTGCAAAAGCCATGCGGAGATTTAAGTGTACTGATTTGGGTAATTTTTCAAGGGAATCTTAAGAAGAAATCTAAGCATGAGAATTTTTATCTACTCTTGTCTGTTTCTTCTTTCTAATACATCAGTCAGTCAGTGAACTGTTGACATTTCCACGATGCATTGAATAGATATGAGGCTATGCCAAAAATGGCAATTATTTATGTCAGACCCTGATTTTTACTTGCCCTCTTTTTCTCAGTCCAGTTTCTTCTAAAACAAGTAATGTTTTAATAAGTAAACTCTTACTTAACCCCTGAAACTAACATAATATTGTTTGTTAACTGTAACTGAAAAATTAAAAAAATATTTCAAAAGCCTCTTATTTAGGTGAATTTCTTCCAATCAGAATCAGTCATTAGAAACTACGTCTCATTTTTCTGAGGTCAGTGCTTTGGTAGCCTATCGTGTGCATATGAATTCCCTGGGTCTTGTTAAATCCATTCTGCTTCAGTAGGTCTGGAGTGTGGCCTGAAGTCCTGCATTTCTCACAATTCTTAGGTGATTCCGATGTGACTGGTCCCGTCATACACCCTGAGTCTCTAGCTCTTAGACCACAGTGAATGGACAAGAAGAGACAAAGAGGAGATGGCAGCCCCTGGCATTGGCTTTGGTGACAAAGCAACTTGACTAGGAGTCAACAAGGTCATGACTTCGTAGTGTGGTTTTCAGGGCTTTGCGTGGGAAGGACTTTCCACATCCAAAAAGGAAAAACACAAAAACCAAGCCGGACATCTGAAGTTTTAGAGTAAGAAAGTTACCCCTTCATCTTAAATAGGAACAATCCAAGAAGAGAGATACCAATTTATTCCAGGATTTGGAAAGGACAAGAGTTTGAGGGTACTGTCCATTTGCGAACAGCATGGTGGGAGCTAAGGGATGCAGAAATGGGGAGCGACCAAGGAGGAGTGGAGCAAGGCCTGGGCCTGGGCATCAGGGGAGACTCCACAGGTGTACTGAGCCTTCTACTGGTGTTGGGAGGAACCCTGATGAAGGGCAGTCTGGCCTCTGGCTCACAGCCCTGCCCAGTGCGCCTACATTTTGGAGGTGGTAAAACATGACGCCTTGATAAGGAGCTTTCCTGATACAGAAAGAGAACTAACACTTAGAGCCTGCATGCAGCTTCTGATAGGAAGGAAAAAGGAGCAGCAAGGGCGCTCCTGGGAGGACCTAATAGCACAGCACATAAGAGCACAGGCTCTAGACGCAAATGGGCTGTGTCCAAATCCTGCCTCAATCACCAACTAACTGTATATCTTAGGGCTTTAACCATCCTGGGCCCTACTTCTTCACTGGTCAAGCATAATGTGAAGAAACTCAGCATTTACTCCAATATCCACTCTCCTCCCTCGTAACAGAACTCAAATATTTACATTGCTGACTAGGAAACAGTAAGACCATATTTCCCAGCCTACCTTGCAGCGAGGTACAAAAAATGCACCTAAGTTCTGACCAGTGAAATGCAAGCAGAAATATCGTTGGGATTTCTAGAAATAAAAAGAGGTAGCCTTTTCACCTTTGCTTTCTGCTGCCTGCTGCCTGAAACAGAGATGTGATGTGCAGAGCGATTGTAGTTACCTTAGAATTTGTAGTGAACTGGAAGCCATATGCTGAGGATGGTGGGGCAGAAAAATTGACATCTTGACGACGCCATGGAGCCACCATATCAATAGTGGCCGGGCCAACTTCCAAATGTTTTGTGTTATTTTTTACATGGGAGAAAAATTAACTTCTATCTTATTTAAGCCATTATTGTTTAGGACGTTTCTATATAAGCAGCTGAACTGAATATTAACTGATTCATGGGATAACATTAGCAACTACCTCAAGCTGGTTTTGGGAGAACTAAATGAGAGAAGGTATATAAAACTCTTAGTGTCCTTCCAAGCACACAGGAAGTCTCAATAATTGTTCATTACGATTATTAAGTGATGGAGCGAATCGGAGCTTAGAATGACAGCTAGACTGATAGCTATGAGAACTAAAAGGAAACGCAGTCACCAATCCCAAGCCCCAAATCTTAAATGAGACAACTAAGGCCCAGAGAGGCAAGGGCACTTGCACAGGGCACACAGACTGCTGGAGGCAATCCAGGTCTCCTCACATCCACGTGTTCCGGAGCCCTTCTCAAATCTGAGGAGTGGCTGACACAGGAGAGGATCGATGAAGCCAAAAGGTGACCCCTAAAGAATAGGACACTTGGTTCCCCTGAGGGGAACCAGAGACATTTAATTCTGAGGCTTGCATTCAAACAAAATTAATCTACATTTGATTATTTACTTAACCATCAGGAAACAGGGAGGGGGCAGGAGGGAATGAACAAGGAGATCAGGTTCATAACCAACTGTGCAGTGTTGTATCTGGAAGCCTTCCAGGTCCATCAACTACTGCACTGCTGTGCGTGGGGGCCTGAGCCACTGGACTGAAGGAAGCAGGCTTCTCTGATGGCTTTTCCTCAGCTGGCCCCTGCCAGGACCCAGGAAGAAATGCTTTCTGGACCTTCTGAAGAGTCCCCTTGGAGTTTGCCTGACTCCAGGGGCCTGTGACTGCTCACTCACTCACCTTCCCAGCAGTGATGTGACCCAACAGAATCACTTACTTGCCTTAAACTAAATAAGAAATAGCCTTTGTCTGTTTGAGGCTTCTCAGAGGAGAGGGCGGGGACTGCTCTCCTTGGATTTGTATAATAACAGGACCACAGACGGCAGTTACCTTGATGAGCATTCTGCCTCTAATCCACTCGGAACAGCAGTCTCCCTCCAAACTTTCACACATGCCAACAAACTGCTGGCTCCAGGAGCTCAAGGAGGCTCCATGATAAGTCACCCAGAATGCTTTTTCGGCAGGAGGGGTTAATGGGTTTTTTTCATGTGCCACCTGCCTAGTTAGTGCTGGCTTGGAGAATAGTGTTGAGAAGGATTCTGAAGCTTAGCAGCAAGGAATTCTGCAGCATATTAACAACGTCTGCCATGGGCCAGGCAAGAGATAGAATCATGGGTTCAACGTTTGCCATCCATAGCCTGGGATTTCAGATGTGCAAAAGCTGTGATAGACCATCAGCCTCACGCTAGCCCACAGATCTGTGTCTTAACCTATGGCTCATAAACATATTTCCACTTCCTTCTCACAGAGACCACTTACATAAAGAATAAATTTCAAATTGCATTAATTTTTGCACTTGGAAGCGTTTAATCCACAGAATTCACTAAATGGGACATTGTTGGGTGTTACCTCTGAACAATTAAAGCTTAAGGAAAGCATAAAATGTATACAAGGCTGCTTTGGTTCAAGAGCTAGCACTGTAGCGTAGTAGGTCCGTCTTCTTTGGAAGCAATTCCTCTTCTCTTAAAATCCCCGCTTTTCATCTCTAAAGATAGATCCCCAAGAGATGCTCGACCACAAGAGCCTGGTCACAACCGCTTGGTGCTGAGTTGGGTGCCTCCCTCAAGTTGAGCCAATCTAATCCATTCTCCTGGGAATGTCATACTTAAATGAGAAGTCTTAGAGGTTGGGCATTGGGAGTGGAGTCTTATAAGAGCACAGAACTAGAACACGTATCTCAAAATCAGTACCCTACAGAGGTCAGCCTGCTAAGCAGTCCAAGAGCAGTACAAACAACCGTGCCATCGTGATCATCAATGGCAACTAACCCTGGGTCTGTATTTGGGTTCATAATAGGGAGTGATGGAGACTGTATCCAACAGGAGACATGCCCAGTCTAACGGGGCAGCTCCTCCTCTGCTCCAGGGAATTGTTGCTGTGCAGGAAAGGGGCCTAGTGTTGCCACATTGTTTGATTGTTGTTGTTTTTTCAAGAGAAACTAGAAATCTAGATTTTTATGTGAAGGGCTTCCAATTTTTTTTAAGTTGTCAATTAAATTTCAAAGCTAAACACTGGTAAAATGAATCATTTTTGGTAAAATATTGCCGGAGAGCCAGTGATGTACAATCTATGCTTTTGAAAAAAGTTATCTATATCTATAAGAACACAAATTGCTTGCTCAGAGAGGAGGGCTTTAAAAAGGGACAATTAATAAAAATGCAATGTAAGGTTGGGAGTAAGGTAAAGTGAGGGAGGCACTGACTGGTCTTAGGTACAAAATTTAAGGGGGTACCCAAAAAATCTCAGTAAGCAAGATAATATTTTTATGCGATAGTTTTAAAAAAATCAAAATTAATGCAAAAAATCTATGCTGAATAAAATAACAACATTTTAAATAAAAACAGGATCAGTAGTACCGATATTTCCTTTTGCCTCAAACTTCCATGTGGCCCAGGTATAGGGAAACCACAAGGGGTAGTGCAGTTCCCTGGGGAATGATCAAAACAGAGCTCTTACCATAGCTAAGGCCAAAGAGATGAAAGGCAAGAAGTGCTACTAGAACTTGGAAGGAGAGGGTCATGTTGAAAGGCCACCTTAAGATGACCCGTGAACGCTGGCCAACAGACTTGGCCAACATAAGTCATTCCCTGAGGTAGGGGCTGGGGAGAGGAACATCTCTCCTTTGTTCCTGTGATCTCCTGACAGGATTAGCCACTGGCCAAACCCCAACAAAAGTCAAGGGAACAGGAGCCCATTGCTATAGCCCATAAGGTCCATCGACATAGTCCACAGACGCACAGAGCAGGATGAGAAGGGGAGGAAGTGGAGTGGAGGGACAAGTGGGAAAGACCTAGCACAGACCTAGAACTCCTGCCCTGGTCTCCAGCCTCCCGAGACCTGGGAATTCAGGAATTTCTGGGACTCATTGAGTTTTCCCAGTATCCTCCCAGGATAGCCCTTTTCCTGCTCAAGCCAGCTGGAGTTGGTTTCTGCTATTTGCCACCCAAAGACTCTTACCCCGCACCCCCAGCCTGTGTGAGAATGCCTATCCTGTAGACAGACAGTCAAACCCCAGCTAAATTCCACCAGTACTCAGCCATGACTGACCAGCCCCAGAGGTACCTTTTCATGCCAGTCATCGGCATTTTGGGAACTTGACTTACATGCTATTTCCTAACTAATAACAACCCATTGAAAAAGTGATTGCTCATCGTGAGTTGTCAATAATAAAATCATAAACTTGAGTCCACCAAAAAAAGCTTAAGTATGTTATAATGATTCTGCTCTAAATTTAGGTATTGAGTTACTGTTTGACCTACCATGGATTTTCCTTTGGAAGGAAGGTGCTATTGAATCCATCCTGTCCAGCAACCATAGAACTTTGACCAAGACACTTATGTGGGTTTTTTTAAAAAGGAGTCTATAAATAAGAGATAAGATGAGAAAGGCAAAAAAATTACATCAGTTACTCAATAAAAGGAAAAACAAAACAGGCAACTTTGTAAGAATAAAATTTACGCTGAAAGTGACTTTATTAAGAGCTTTGTTTAGGCGCTGTTACAAGTTGAATCATGTCCCTCAAAAGTTTGTATATTGAATTCTGAACCCCTAGAACGTGAGTTTATTTGGAGATAGTTTCTTAAAGAGGCAATTAAGTTAAAATAAGGTCTTTAGATTGGGCCCTAATCCAATATGACTGAAGACCTTATAAGAAGAGGAAATCTGGACACAGACACACATACAGAAGAAAGACCATATGAAAACACGGAGAGAAGATGGTCATCTACAAGCCAAACAGAGAGGTCTAGAACAGAGTCTTTCCTCATGACCCTCAGAATAAACCCAATCTTGATCTTGGACTTCTAGCTTCCAGATCTGTGAGAAAATAAATTTCTATTGTTCAAGCCAACCCATCTGTGGTACTTTGTTATGGCAACCCTAGCAAACCAACAAGGCACTATAACAACAATAAGAGCAAACACTTGTAAAGAGTGTGTTTAATGTCAGGCACTGCTTTGAGTGCTAAAAATATTAACTCAGTTAATCGCTACAACTTCTGTGGGACGTAAGCATCATACTTATCAATCTCATTTCATAGGTGAGGAAACGGAGGCATCAAGAGGTTAAGAAACTAGCGGCAGGGGGGAGGGGGGTTGGGGGGAGGTTAAGAAACTTGCCTAACATCACACAAGAAATAAATAAGAGAATCTGGATGATAAACTTCAGTCTAAATCTAAAATCTGGACCCAAAATCTGTGCTTATAACCATTATACATTACTGCCTCTTGGGTGCAGAACTTTTCTGCAGAGGACCACATTAAAGCTTGAGGCAAAAGGAAATAGCTATAATACGGATCCTGTTTTTATTTAAAATGGTAATCTTTTGTTCATTGTAGTTTTTGGCATCAATTTTGATTTTTTAAAACTATTGCATTAAAATATTATCTTGTTTACTGAGAATTTTTGGGTGCCCCCTTAAGACTCCTTCCTTTACCCCAACTCCTAAGCTGTTACCATACAGACAAAAAGGGAAGTCAGGTCACATGGCTGCATCCATACGCAGGTACTCAAGCCCCTTTGATGAATCTGCCAACCTCAGAGACATTGAAACCAGACTGTCATGGATATTAAATGTTCGTGCTCCCCCCACCCCAAATTCATATGTTGAAATCCTAACCCCCAATGTGCTGGTATTAGGAGGTGGGGCCTTGATAAGTAATTAGGTCATGAAAATAGAGCCCTCGTGAATGGGCTTATATCATTATAAGGAAAAACACAAGCCATGTGAGGCTACAACGAGAAGGGGGTCCTCTGTAAGAGTATCCTCACCAGAAGATGCTGGATCTGCCAGCACCTTCCTCTTGGACTTCCCAGCCTCCAGCACTGTGAGAAATAAATGTTTGCTGCTTAAGCCACCAATTTATGGTATTCTGCTATAGTAACCCACACACTGAGATACACAGGTCTTAAACAATCATGGGGTTATTGCAAGACCTGGGTAAATTCAACCAACCTTATCCCAGAACCTAGGCATGCAGTTCAGTTCACATAATTTGATAGGGTTATGCACTGTGTTTTCCCAAGAGCTGTGGAAAGTCATGCTGGTACCCTGAGCCATTGAAGTCCTACTGGTTATACCCACTTATCCAGGGATGACTCTCAGGGCAATTATTAAGTGGCATGCAGCTCAGGCATTGCTTTTGAAACCTCTTTTCTGTTGCCTGCCAGCATCAACACCCACCAGCACCACCACCGCTTGGCACAACTCCCAAAGGTGTAGGGGCAAAGCAAAAACAGTACTCACTTCCTAGAGTTGTGAGAATTTAATAAGCCTGGCACATAGCGGTCTCGGTAAATGTGAGTCTTTTTCCCCTTTGAAACCGGTTGGTAAAGCCTTGCTCAATGAAGATTAACCCGTTTATTGTAAACTTGTATTGTGTCCACATTTTAATTCACTTTATTAAATTAAACCTCCTCTTCTCCTGACTTTTGAAGAGCTAATGACAAATCTGCCTTGGGTAAATGCAGATTGAAAAGATACAGGCTTTGCCCAAACTGTGCAGTAAGCATGCAATTGTAAGGAGGATGCTGGCTGCAGGAACGCCTTCACCTCAGCAGCTGCCTATAAGGAAAAGGAACTCATGATGTATAAACACAGAGAAGAGGCATGCTCCCCCCCCCCCAAATTAGCATTCTAAAAGGATGACCCTCTCCCATCCCAGTCTTGTTTTGGCCAGACTCTCCTGTCCATTACAAGGGCTCACGTCCAGCTGCTCTGCTGTGGTTTATTCTGCAGTGTACTATGCCAACCCTGCACAGACACGCTTCCAGATCCTGGTTTTCCTCTTTCCACAAAAGAGTTTGGATAAAACAAAGTTGAGATGAGCAGGGTCACAGGTTTCTGTACCCTCTTGGCCAATGAATAGGAGACAAAGGCAAAATAGGGACTGGCTGTACACTTTGTGGAGTGTGGGAAGCGGTATTGCCAAGGCGATGATGCAGAGCCAGACTGGGGAAGCTGCTGTTAACAAGGGCTGGCGACCGGTGCCACGTTTCCTGAGGAGGAAGAGAAACTCAGAGCAAATTCACCACCACTTGGTAGGACTTCCATCTTTTGTCTAAAATATGTATTTCTAGCCTGCCTTATGTTGGAAAATCGTGTTCAGAACCCTGAACTCTGAACACAGTAGACTTATCACATCCTGGCTGTCAGAGATCATTTAAAATCAGATGAGAGGGAAGGAAGGGAAGTAGAGAGTCATGGTTGTTGTCCAATCTAAGCCTAATAAAAAACATTCAATAATGATCTATTTATAGAGACATATGGGATGGTCATTAACAGCACAGCCCAAGCATTGGGCCCCAGCTCTGATGACGGAGTTTGTGAAAGACACTCACCAGTTAGGGAAATCATTTAATCTCTTGGCGCTTCAGATTAGATCACCAACTAGAATGAGTAAGACCCGTAGAATTTCAGCTTGGGGGGTGGGGGGGAAGCAGGAAGAGCCTGACTCCACACATTTAGTTGGGAATATTAATTATTCCCCTTTTATTTTAAAACCAGACCACATAGTCAGGGGACAACACATCAACATGTTTATTTATGTCTAATTCATTGACATGTCTACTGAGAATCAGTAGACATTCTGATTTCTGAGCTAATACCATATTGAAATGAAAACTGGAGTTTTTCTAAGAGAAAGTCAACTCCAGACAGGTCTACGCTCAACCCAAAACTCACCTCTGCACCCCTCAAGTTATTTGCTCAGTTCTCTTATTACAGAAGCAACGGTAGTTATTTATTAGCAAGTGAGAAAAGTTGCCGAATAAAATCAGGGGGCTGTGCCCACGATGTAGCCATAGACAGTTCTTTAGAAACTAGGAGGGTGTGGAGAAAAAGGGGAGTCAGAAGGCATAGCTAAGGAGCATGGTTATTTCTCTAGCATAAAATTGGGATCTAAATAGTGTCTGAAAGAAACACAACACAGAATTTCACAAGCTAAATGCAGACTTTCAGCTTACATCACCAAAACAGCAAAATCTTTTGAATAGCATATTAATGGCTAACCAAGAGCTTTTATCTATATTCCTTCATTTGATTCTCATACCACCTTGAACAGTTAACAGATAAGGTACTATTACCTCCATCTGATGGAAAGGGAAACAGACGCTCATAGAGAATAGTGTCCAAGGCAGCTTTACACACAGGGAATGATATAGCGTATGTTGAGGTTTTTATGGCCATCAAATAGTAGAGCCAGGACCTAAATCTAGATCCTCTGATTGTTAGCCCTGTTCTATCAAATCCCAGGACGTGACCACCACCATCCCTCAACTTCCAAAATAAAACTTTCTATTCAAACATAAAGCACCCACTAAGAGTCATGACAGCCACTTAAAGGCAAACTCCTTTCTCTATGGAATTTCACTCAGACACTACCCCCACAGCATTACAAAATCTTAGAAATGAAAATAATCTCTAGTTTAATATTCTTGTTTTATAAATAGGTGAAAAAACTGAGACACAGAGTGGTTAAGTAACTTGCCCAAAATCACCCAGCTGAATTACTTGTTTCACTGGTTAAGTAAAATTTTAAGATCAATTCAGTCATTCCACAGTTTACAAAAAAGTTAACAGATGTCCATCTACATGATGTGAGCCTGATTAAACATCATATTTATGGGGGTAATTAAGTGGTCTTAATTTGATTCTATTGGTTCCCAAGTGATTCAAAGTTAAAAATTCATAGCACATGCTGCAGATACAAGAGACATGTAAATCATTCAGGATGTAAATCATACAGACCAACTAAGGGGAGCTTAAACAATTAGAAAAATGCATTAGCTCATATAACTAGTCCAGAAGTAGGGAACTTCCAAAGTCGGTTAGCTCAGTGGCTCCAAAATGTCATCAGGAACCCAGGCTGATGGCCAGGTTTGGGGTCCTGCCCCGGGTTCAGGCAGCACATCTGGACAACCAACAGTGCCCAGGGTCAGAAAAAGGAATGCCCTTTCCTCAAGCCCCTTGTTTAGATCAGGGAAAACCATTCACAGGAGCCCCACTAAAGATGTCCCTTCTTGTCTCATTGGCTAGAATTGTGTCACATGTCCATCTCTAAACCAATAAGCAAAGTAAAAGGGGGTAGAATTCAGGACTGGCTTAAAATAATCAAGATCCAGGCCCACTCCTGCCTTCTCTGGGTTGTCACTTCCCTGCACTCTCCTTTTCACAAGGGCTCATGCCAACCCTGGTCATAGGAAACGTCAGAATTAGTTTTCGAAACTGAAGACTGATCTATTAGGAGGTGGATAATCCATTTAATAAGTCACCATGACCATTTTTTAAATGAAATAAAATAGCATAAAAAATATCAGAGTGTTTTACATGCAAGGGCAAGTACTATTTCAAGATTTTTTTTGTCCAGTTTCTATATAAATACTATATCTGTGAGTGTACTGCATTGCGATATTTCCTACCATGGGTCATAGTCAAAAGGCTTGAAACCCACTGCACAAGAAGGTACTTTCACTAAAGGCAGAGTTCTGCCTTATTCATTTATGGGCCCTGAGTGCCTGGTATATAAGACACATATTGTCAAATTAACTGAATTGATGAAAAATTTGAGATTGACACTCTGCTCCCCAGTTTCCTCTGCAAAGATTAATGAAGCTGTTTGCTGGCAAATTTCAGCCAGCTGAGCAGGTACTCTTTCCCTGTGGCCAAAAAAAATCAAGTGCTTCCTTTCAGCCAGCTATGAGATGAGCATAAGGCATACCTTACTTCATTTAATCTTCAGAGCAAGCCCTCAATGTCAGTATTATTAACCCCATTTTGCAGTTGAAGAAATGACCCTTCAAAAACTGTTGGGTAATTTGCTGAGGTTACAAAATAAGTACAACAGCAGCAGGATGTGAAACTAGGTTGATCTCACTTTAAAATCCTGGCTCTTACACCCCACAAACAGCATGTTGTGTCAATGACCCTTTGCGCCCCTCTGAAAGAGGGGGAGAGAGGCATAGCCCAGCCCAGATTCCATGTATTTGGGTGAAAACTTCTTGCTCATACATAAACACCTTGGACTTGACCTTGCAGAGATCTCTTAGCCTCGCCTAATTCAAAACGGGCTGGACTTCAAATCCCAAAGGATTCATTCTTCCTCCCCAGCACGAGGAGACACCGCCAACCAGCCCACACGAGCGTCCACCTCACAGGTAGCTGCGAGTCCAGAGCAGAGCGGGTCACACGAATTGAAGCTGTAGCGTGTGGCAGCCCTCTCTGACCTTCTCAAATGCCTCCACGCTCCCAGGCCTGGAAGAGTGCTACTGAAGGATTGGGGAAAGAAGCTACTGCAGATCATGGGTTCCTAGCCCCCGTCCAGCGCATCCTTTATAACCTCTGTCTCAGAGGCATCAGCCATGGAAATCCCGGAGTTATTTCATGAAACTGGTTTCAAGTTACTCGATCATCTAGGACTGCTGGCCTATTATCTGTGCTGTAAACAACCCCTTCTTTCTTGGTGAAATTTCTCCCCGCGCTTGTGTCCCGCTCCTGAGTGGGGGTGAGGGAGTAGCTAAGGCATTGGTTGTACAGGATGCGGTTTAAAATAGCTCTGCTTTCTGAATATCTTGTTCCCCGTTGTCATTGTCGTGCACTCGCTTGGGCTGAATCTTCTTGCGAGATCCCAATAGTGCTTTTCCTCTGTGTAGCAGGAGGGCAGGACATCATAGAAAAGTACCTCCTGGCTTCAGTTCCTGTCATTGCCATTAGCTTTCCAATGGTCAACTGCCAACGTGCCACTAAATTCCATTTCAGAAAGGGAAAGGAGAAGCACATGCACACACAAACACCGGAATTTGGCCCAACGTAGGTTTGCCCTCTTTTTCAACTTAGATGTATGGATAATGGCTGCAGTTGACCCTGGAGAAGAATGTGTTTTCCTCACGCGAAATGCCTGGGACACCAGCTAACCCTGGGTCGCTGAACGTTGCTCCCGGATCCAGGTCCACGAAGATGTGAAAATCCCTCTCATGTGGAATTCCTTCAGCCCTCTGACCGCCAGTGCGTGTGCAGGAAGAGAGCACACACCCCTTCGGGATAGTCTCAGAGTGTGTTGCTCCCCTGGCAGATTCACAGAGTGCGGAGGGTGGCTGCTCACAGGGAACTGAAGACCTCGATCATTTTCCTGTAAACTCCTGCCACCGCTGCTGCATGGGGTATGTCACTGGGGAAGACAGTGGGAACAGGATGATCTGGAGTAGGGAACTAGGGTTCAAGTATATCTCCACTGCTTACTCTATAAGCAACCTTAAATACATGCCTGAACCTCTCTGTACCTCTGCTTATACATCTGTAAAATGGGAATAATGGTACCTGCCATACAATACAGAAAAGGCTTTGTAAATAGGGCATTATAATTCACCACATTAGTAACATTAAAGAGACTATAAGGACTCTTCTGACATTTATCCTAATGCTGCCACATCTACTACATGTAAGGAGAAATTTTTTAAAGATAAATTTCATCGCTGTTGTCATGCCTGTCACTTTCTCTAGTCAAACACCAGAAGTAGACTTGGCACCAGATGAAATATAGTCATCCATATCATCCCTAAAATGCCAGTTGGTCAAGACATTTCAGATATTAAAACATGACCCACTCCCCAACCCTCAGCTGTATCACATTCCTTCACTTAGCTTCGCCTTCCAACCACACAGCAACTTAGCGTAATTTAAACGCTTTCTACCCACTGCCTTGTACTATCTGGGTTGCACACTTGGGCAGCCTGGTTCCTGTCTGGTGAACCACATTAAAACCAAGGGAATAAGAGCTAATGTAATTGGTTGAAGTCATTTCCAGAAATACACTATTGGGGACATATCAAGAAGGTATCTGGGTTCTAAACAGGAAATCATAATAAGGACTAATGTAGCATCCAAATTACTTTAGGGAAAACGATAGTTACAGAATCAGATTACAGACACACCAAGCTCTTGTAAGAGATTGAAAAGAGGCTTCCTTTTTTATTACACCCCTTTATTCCGATAAATTACTTGCTCATTCTAGAATGACTCTTAACTCTTCATGATCCCTATAGTTGTCCATGAAATACCACCGTCATAATTATACCTACTCTGGTGTGGGACAAACGAGGTTGCTATATTTAAGAGCAGTATTAACATATCGTCTCACAGGAAACACGTTGGCAGCCTCAGAACTGCAGCAAATTTAAATTGATGCCAGAGGAAGAAAATAACTGACTCAGAAACAGGCTTCTCAATATACTTGAACATTTTTTTTTTGAAACATAAAAATTTCTCAAGTAAATACAATATACCAAAACTGTCTCGAGAAAAATAAAACAAATAATCATATAACTATTAAAAAAAGAAAGAGAGAAACAGGCTTCTCAGACCCCCGTATTTCAGCACTCCATGCCCTAATTCTTTATGTGTATTAATAGCTGTGAGGGGTGGGAGGTCAGATGGCATATTCAAGAGCACTAACACACAATAGAAAGTAGAATCTTTTTTCTTTTTTCAGAAAGTGACAAGTAATTAATTTAGAAAATGTGGGTAAAATGGAGGAAAGGAAAGAGCGAAAGAGAAGATGAAGAAGGAAGTAGGAAGGAAAATAAAACACAATGTCATTCATTGTGTCCGGATGGGGCTTAAGCTCAGATTGTTCTGCACGTGCCCTTCAGGAAGGTGGAGGGTAGTTTCAGGGCTGAGTGTGGGGAAAATTCTCCTTTATTCTGCAAAAGTCTTCAATGCATTGCAGCCCATTTCCCCTCCTTTCTTAGTGAACAGCTTGCTTTATTAGTGATTACATTATCATCGACCACTGACAAAGCAAAGGGCATCTTCTGTCCCTGAGCACTCGATAGTTACCCATCAATCACTTTTTTATTGACTTTGAACTAAGATCCATGAATTCAAAAACTGCAATTTAAAATTTTTATAGGCAAACTAATGGTATATCAACTTATACAACGCTGATTCTTCAATAATGCTCTTGAAGGGCACAGCACCCTGCTACTGCTAGAGCTCTGGGGTTTTTTTGGGGGGTTTTACTAAGGGGAGGAAGGAAGGAGGACTTACTGAGTTTTGGTGTGTGCCAGGTACTGTGTGGGATGCTTTACATGTATATTACATGTCACCACCACCTGTTACACACCCATTATTTCATGCGCTACCGGACAGCAAGAAACACCATCAATTAATTGAAGGATGACAGCTAGAGTGTATTTACTGGAAAGCAAAAGAAACTTAAGCCTCAAGGCCCCACTCTTTCGTGGACCCTTGCATGGTTCCCAGAGGGACCCTAGCAACATCTTCATGTGACCATATTTTTTTGGAAAAATTGCAAAAGATATTTTAACTGCAATCAGACCACTGTCTCTTTCCACTCTGACTTCCCCTCTGTCACACTTCCGCTTGTGCTGTGTGGCACTAGAGTGGCCATGGACAATTTGGGGATCTTCCTAAAGGGGAAGTTGAGTTGGAGATACATTTAGTCTGGGTCCAGTGGGATATGTTTACGTGGTCAAAGTCACATCGACGCAGTTAAGTTATTGCTAGTCATCTGATGTAGCAATGGCCCCCACCACTTCTACCCTCCACCAGGCCAGCTCTCCTGGCAGTGAGAACCTCAGGTGCAGGGCTCACGGTTGTATTCAATATCAACATGTCCTACCAAGCTCCCCAGGCATATATGGCATGGGTAGTGGAAAAGAAACAAGGTTTGAAGTGTATGAAGCCAAAAATTAGTCTGTGGAAAATTCTTCCAAATCTTGTAACTCATATACGAAAGAAACTTCATATAGGTTTTAACAACAATCCTAAAAATGTATCTGACATTACCTAAAATAAGGGGCGAAGCTGAAAGACCCTTTTCTAAATTATTTATAGTAAAAAAAAAATAAATCTCCATCAATCATAGAAAAGGAAGACTGAATTGTCTACTGAGTCTCTCTATAGAAAATTACATAACAAAATAACTGTCACACAGCCAAAAAAAAAAAGTAGAATAAGGAAATTAATTAATAAATATTATGGTGTTTTTGTGGATTTTATGTAAGTTATGTCAGCTTTTCAAAATTTATAATTTGTTGTGATTTCTTTTCTCATCTAAACAAATATTCACATTCTTACCTAATTTTGCATTCATCATTTTAAAAGTTCTCCAAATAATATAAGGTTTAGGCCTCCTAAAACCTAGATCCACTCCTCCATGCCATCTCAGTTTCAAAGAACTTATTAATGGGGGGGGGAGGAATATGTGTCTTAGAATTGATGAAATATATAGTACGTGTTATTTCATTTAATGCCACATAACAACATTTGTGAGTTAGGTATTACATTCATTTTACAGATGAGGAAATTGGGCTCAGAAAGTTGAGAAATTTGCCCAAAATAAGCCATCAGGGCTAATACTATTCTCATGGTGTTGCTGGCAATGTTCAAAACTGGAAGCCATAAAATGAGGCCTGTGTGCACACTTGGGTGGAATCACTTTTTGAGGAGCCTCAAAGCTCCCCTATCCCCACCCACCCTGAGTTAGAAAGAAGCAGAGGCAGGATTAGTAGCAGATTTTTTACTCTAAATTCTGAAGTCTTGCCACTACAATTTACCACAACCTGTTTGAAAAAGAAATTCTATCAGTCACTTCCTCCTTGTAGGAGTTTCTATTTCCTGTTAACTGTCCAAAAAGGTATTTCATTGTCATCCTTATTTGTAATTTTGTAATTAAAAGGCTTTCTCTTCTATTTAGGAATTTTAGGAATTCGACCAGGTAGAACATGTGCATTTTGAAAGGAAAGAGACTTTAATGCCTTCACCCTAAGTGGAGTCTTCTCTGGCAGGTCTGATTGAGGGACCATCCCCAAAATCTGCTGCCAACCCCTGCTCCCTCAATCAAACCTGCCAGAGAAGATACCACTTAGGGTGAAGGCATTAAAGTCTCTTTCCTTTCAAAATGCACATGTTCTACCTGGTAGCAGAAACTCAATAAGGAAACTACATTTGATCATTAAAAAGTGAAAAAGAATGTATTATTCAAAACCACTAACCTACAGGATTCCTGGGAGAAAAGCTTAGTGTTGGTCCTGGCAGGGTTTGTTTTGTTTATGGAGGTGGGGTCCTGAGAAGCCAGAGGGGAGCAGTGCTGTGGTCACTTTCACTTTCATCCTACCTAGCAAGTCGCAGTTAATAAAAACGAATTGCTTAGTTCCTGGTGCAAAGTTCCTCCATTAAGCCAGCACCACCAAGCCCAGAATTTCAGGGGATTCCATACAAGGAGGACTACTGCCATTGCCACATTTGGGACTGTCCATCATCAAGGATATCATCACCGACCACCAGCCTGAGCTTCTTGTTTCCCTTCCCCATGATTTATGGGAAGAAAGCCAGGATTTAAAACAGGAGTTCAACTTGGGGTCTTTGAACCTCCTTGAAATTGCATACCAATTTGTTGCAGGAGTAAGGTGAGACTATATTTTTTTAGGGAAAGGGCTCATAACTTTTACCAGACACTGAACAGTTCGATGAGCCTCCCCAAAATTAAGAACCACTCTTTTAGGAGAAAAGCACTTAAACCAAAGCTAGTAGAAGTCTCAAGGAGATGCTGATACCAAAATTATCGTTTGTTGTTTTTTTTTCCTTGACTACAGGAGCATTTTTTTTTTAAAAAAAAAGAAATGTGTGTATGTGATTAAGAAAATATTCATTATATTTAACTACTTGATAATGTTTTAACTTGTTAAATAATCAGCTAATAATAATTTCTGATTATTAAATCATTAAAATAATGATTTAAGATTTACTTCTTTAAAATGGCTTGGGTCATAATACTAGAGGATTTATTAACCTTCTATTTTTAAAGTGCTGGACCATTTTATTTTGAATAACACAATTAAGAATCCTATCTTTGGCCTTAAGTCCGACTACTAAACAGAAAATATTGAGCTATATTGAAGTCACCCTACCCCACTTTCATTTTGACCTTCTTTTCTGCAGCTACATTTTTAAAAATATATTTGCTCTGTGTTTAGAAATGCATTATTTATTACTTGAACTAAAGCAGTAATTTGTCTCTGATAATATAAAAAAGCTCTGCCAACTCAACCAGCTTCCTGAATCAACAAAAATCATGATATCATTAAGGGTTGCTTTTAAAATAAAATGACAACTTTCCTTAAGAAAGTAGCTTCTTTTGTTTGACCTTCATTCTTGCTTCCTTGATCCATTTTCCTCTGACATACAAAACACTTTCATCTCAGAAAAAGAAAGATGTCTGTTCTTTCATGTCCTTCTAGTCCTTGACTCATTACCCCCCAGAAAAACATTATTTTCCATCTGAGTTAGGCCGTTACAGATTGTAACTTTGAGAGAAAAGACCTACAATTGTCTTGAGAGCAACTAAACTGGAATGATATACACTTCAAAAGGTATCTTTGTTTAGCATTGATTGCATATACATCCAAACATTAGCTCCCTTCAATACCATACCTTGAAAAGGGTTTGTTAAAATTGCAAATAAAGGGACAAAGTTGTCAGGAGGTAGAAATTTCTTTCATTTCTTAAATGGTTGGGATGGGGTTTGATTGTTTGGGGCTTGTTTTTTCTCTTCTGCAAAGAAGACTATTGAATTCCATTGCCCCTCTCCAACCCTACTATCACAGCAAAGCAGACATCTAATGATGTGAGAGCAGGAAAACCCTTCACATCATTCCTATATCTGGGGAATTTCTCATCTTATAGGTGACCACTTCCCCATAGTAGAAGCCAAAAAACTCACTTTCCCTGCTTCCCTTGCAGCTAGGCCTCACCCATGTGATCGAGCTCTGCCTCAGATGTTCTTACACAAGGCTTCATTCAGAAGGGAGCCACACGAGGAAGCCAACTATGCAGAATCCATTTCCTAGAAAGTGTGGCAGTGGTGGTGGTATTCAGCTGTCAGGAGCAAGAGCAGTGTGAGCTGTGCTCTGGAGTCTAAACTGGAGGCAGCAGCAGGAGCTTTTTGCTGATTCACTCCAGTGGTATGGTTAGTCTGAGCATTGTTCTAGCCTCCTGACCAAGACTGATTCTTTGGCCCTCCTGGAGATTTTGAGAATGTCTTAATATCCTTTACTATAGACCTTTTCTGTTTAAACTACTGTGAGTGGGTTTTGTTGTTTGTAACTAAGATCCTTCACAGCTTGTTCTTCTCCCATTGCATCTGGTGGTATTTTCTCCTCACAGGGCCTTTGTCCCCTTCCTCCCATGAGTTAGATTCTTTTCTGCCTCAGGCCTTCACTCGAGCTGCTCCCTCAACTGAAAATGCTCTGTTCCTGCTATAACCCTGTCTACCTCCTAAACTCAAAACACAGTCAAAACTGACTAGGTTAAATCCCCATCATACACATCCTCCTGGCCTCCTGTACTCACCCTTCATGGTACTTATCACAATTGAAACTAAATACTTAGTTGGTTAATTAATGTTCCCCCAAAAAAGACTGTAATAGTTATAATACATAATAACTTACATTTATTGAGCTATTCCCAAATACTAGAAAGCCTTCTAAACAGCTGACATGGATTATCTCATTTAATCTTCACTGCAACACTGGGGAAGGTATTATTATAATACCCATTTTACAAATGGAGAAACTGAGGCTTAGAGAAATTAAATAACAAATTCCAGATCACACAAAAAAAGTATGTGTTGGAGGCAGGAAATTTGATTCCAGATCACACTATTAATCCCACCTGTGGTATCCATAGTGTGTGCCTGACTCCCAGAAGTTTTGCAAGATAAGCCATTGGAGGGTGGGAAGAAAATATTAGAATTTCTCTCTCTCGCTCTCTCTCTCTCTCTCTCTCTCTCTCTCTCTCTCTCTCTCTCTCTATATATATATATATATATATATATATATATATATATATATGTCAACCTAATTAATTTATTTTGTATGTCAATTTTACATGATGTATATAATATAGCAATACATTACATAATTTATAGATAAATTAAAACACCATAGATAGGCTCATTTTTCTTCCTACAGAGATGTACAATGACTAAAGTTTGGAGATCACTGCTCTCAGCCCTGTGAAAGTAGGACTCTTGTCACCAGTGTACTTCCAGCAGCTAGCACAGGGCCTGACACATAGCAGATACCCACTAAATACGTGTTGACTGAATTGTGTCCCTCCTATAGTGACAACACCCAGTAGTAAGCGAAATAAAGCTCCAATATCCCATATATAAATTCAGGTTCCCAATATTTTGGCATCCGTGAAGACATTCTTGCTTGTTTCTTCTCAAGTTCTGAACTGAGACCAGTTGTTTTCATCCACGCTTATAGACTGTCCCCTCCCACAAGAGAATAATTTTCAGTTGAGCAGAGGCGGCAGCAGTCCCTGGGGCAGTGTATGGTTTGTCAGACACTTTTTGCACTGACCCGCCATCATTGACGGTGAAGCCTTGGTGGGGATTGGTCGTGTAAGGCACAGCTCAGGGACATGCAAAGTCCCTCGTGGAAAGTCTGCACACCCGAGTGCCTCTCTCTTTCTGCCTCTGCTGACCGCCCACTCAAACTAATTTGAACTCTTCCTTTACCAGAAGTTACAAAGGCTCATGGAGGCATGGAGAGTGGGAGGGCCTGCCTGAGCAGGGAAGAAAGGGAATACATGGGACAACAGGACTTTTATGGAACTGACAATTTGAGAACATTGTCCTTCTTCCTTCACTGACAAAGGGGTGGTGAAAGTGGAACGTCACTGAACAAATTCTTGCTAAATCAAAAACAAATTCAAATCACCATCTAATGTGGGTGAAAATGTGCAACTAGCCAACCATGTAGGCGTGGATTTCCCTCAGGGCCCTTGAAAGTACCGCTTTGTACACAGGCCTGTACCCTGTTAAGGTTATTCTTCGGTCATTTTTAGAATTCCTCATCAGTTGAACTGTTTTTAGATAGGTTCGTGCATTGTTTCTTCTTTAAAAATCTAAGAAATAGTAGGCTGGGTGGAGTGCAGGGGTAAGCACAAAGGAGCCAGAGGAAGTATCAGACCTAACCACCAAGGAACATCCGGGGATGGAGGTCCTCGGGTCACGGGAGGTGAGCCAGGTGACGAGGCAAACAGCTGCATCTGCAGTCACATAGGGCCCTGCACAGGGCAGCCCCAAGGGGTCAGCTGACCTGTGAAAATCATTAACCCACAGAGCACGCTCCCACTGGCAGACTTGCCGTTGGCTTTCCTTCTTGGATCACCACCACCTTAAACACTGCCAAGGCGCTGCAAACAGCAGACAGTGTCAGTCCCTGTGCTGCCTTCGTTAGACAGGAAACAGCAAGTAACCGCCGCAGAGTGGAACGGGGTGTCGACAAAGGCCACACCTGCAGCTGCGCCCCTCCTGTGTGTGCGAAAACAAACGATCCACGCCTTCCAAGTCTTCTGTGCAGAGACTACCCTGCAGTCGGCCTTCCCCACAGGGCCACCTGCCAGACTCTTTTGAAGCCTATTTCTCATTTATTTAAAACACAAGAAATTTGATGGAAACTTGCAATACATGTTTAAAGATGTTTTAAAGACATCTTGAAAAATATTTCATGAAATACCTTTTAAAGATATTTTTCTACAAATATGCATTCAGAATGCATAGTCATCAATTCAGCAATCATTTAATTAGAGTCTGGTATGTGCCAGGCATTGTGTTAATTTCTGGGAATGCACAATATAAGAAGTATATATACACACGTACACGTACACGCAAACATTTTTTACATATAAATCTATAAATGGATACCCTGTGAAGTTTGAACTAAAATATTAGCAATCTAACCTTGACATCAAGTAAATTAATTGGTTAACACCCAAAATCATAGTAGGAAATATCTGTTCCTATTCTTGTCGAGCTAGTGATTCTCAATCAAGTGTATTCCCTTGAATCACTTTGGGAGCTTTCTAAAAAATACAAGTGCCAAGGCTCTACCTCAAACCCACAAAATCAGAATTTCTGAGACTGTATCCTGTGAAAATGCTCCAGGTCATTTTGAAGCTTTCCCCTCGTGTAGAGTCATTGATCGAGATAATCTTAATAGTAGGTGCGCAGCTGAGATCCGCATTACCTAATTACTAGTAGCTAGCTCAAAATCCAACTTCTTTATCATTTTTAAGTAATTGCCATTAAACATGACCACATTTAATAAGCAGGAGCTGTGTGGTGGGGTGGTGGAGCACTTCCAGCTAACGGCAAGTCCAAAGCATGACAGATGCTATGACCAAGGTGCCCAGAGTGAAAAAGGGTAAGGAGCCCAGGGAACGCATGAGGGAAGTTACGGCAGGGAAACTACATCTAGTGTTTAAGTAGATGTCCCAGAAATAAAATCCATCCCAGACACTCAGAGAATGGCATGGTGGATTGCAGACCATGTCCAAACCTTACTCACTAGAAAGAGGGTCTATATTCCACCACTGGTTCAACTACCACTTGGGTCAGACCCAATCAATGGTAGCCCCTATAGCTCCTAGATAAGCAAAGCAGGGGCCACCAGTCTCCCAAACTAAAAACTTTGGGGGGGGGGGGTGAAAAAGCACAGGAATGTTCTTAGTGTCAGGAAAACCCATTTATTTAAAAAGGTTCATTGTCACATTGTCACACAAGAAAAGGGTGAATAAATAGTGAATGTTCATAAAACATTTACTATGGGCACTCTTCTAAGCGACGGAAATGAATGAATACACAACACTACTGTTAGAGACCTACTATAATTAGAAGACTTAATGTCCAGGAAATGGGCCTCAATTAAAGCAGCTCCAGAAATACAGGTTTAAACATTTTTGTTTTCATCAATGAGAATCTGTGTTTCTGCTCTGGGGGTGTGCCCCTGACCTTCAGTACACTGACTTTTGGACATTCCGCCCATGCCATAGGTCCGCGCTATCCATGCTTGGGTCACGCTGATATTAACCCCCTTAAGCAGGATCATGGCTGTGATTCTTAGCAAAGGACTCGAAAGCAACACTCTCCAATAACAATAAAAGGTGAGCCACAAATGTAAGCCACAGAAGTAATTTTTATGTTACCCAATAGCCACATTAAAATAAGTAAGAGGTGAAATTGATCTTAATATATTTTATTTAGCCCAATATACTTAAACTATTATTATCACTTTAACATATTCATATGAAAAAAATTGAAGAGATATTTTACATTGTTTTCAAGCTAAGTCTTCGAAATCCAGTGTGTATTTTATATTTACAGCACAGCTCAATTCAAACTAGCTACATTTCTTGTTTTAACTTTATTGAAGAATAATTGGGAATAATTGATAAATATAATTATATACATTTAAAGTGTACAACTAGCTATATTTCAAGTGTTCAGTAGGCACATGTGGCCAGTGGCTTTCGTACTGGACAGCGCAGCTCCAGATGAAGGTGAAGATTGGCTACAGGATAGGGGGCAAGACCCAAAATCACCTCCCAGTGCTAACTTAGGAAGATGTAAGCGTTTTGTTGTTGTTGTTTTTTAATAAGAGCCACTTTTGCTCATACTCTCATTCTTAGGGGATAAGAATCTACTATCCATAGATTGAATGTCTACTTTTTCAACCTGCGTGATTATTTGGGATAATCCCTTTACATTTTAGCAGTCTCTTATGCAGAAACTTATTTTTAATTGACTAAAAGCTAGTCCCATCAGGTCTTCCTTATTTGAGTGTTCTGGAATTTGGTGAATAAGATGCTGTCAACCCTTCCTGGGCCCTTGGGGTATCTCTGGCTAGCTCCACTGTCTTCTAAAGAGATCTTCAAGCTGCTGCATGAAAAGGTTCAACTTTCAAGAACCCAGGATTATAATAATACAGTTGCTTTTGTACATCCCCAAACCCCTTTGGTCACAGAGTTTGCCTTACTCTGCAATTTTTTCTCAGTCTCTCCTGATCTCCAGGGACCCAGAGAGCACTTAGTAGTCCAACTATAGATGGTACAGAGACTACATTTGGGGTTTATACCTATTCCGATCATGCCTACCTTTTTTGTGCTCCCCCACTTCCTTTTTTTTTTTTTTTTTAACTGTTATTATACATCGGTAAGAAAATTACATTCCAAAGAGTACCCAGGATCCTTCTCCACTGGCTTTTTTCACTTTTGAAAAACAAATTCTTCGAGAAGTTAAATCAGAATTCCAAAACCACAAGCTTCAGCGAGGAGTGGCCAGTCTGACAGTTACTACCATGTACCAACTTGCCTAATATTTTTTTAAATCCTGAAACATAATTTGGGTGACTAATATCCCCTGGGATAGGCCAGACACTTGGTTTCTTCCAACCCCACCCAAATTCCCAAGTGGGTCTCAAAAACATGCTGTAGGAAAGCCTGTTCTGTTTGTTTTTAATGCACTGGAACCTTCGAAGCTAAAGCGAAGTGATCAGCAAAATATTTGCTTCCTAGTGCACTAGCTGGCCTTGAAATTGAGTCCTTGGAGGGACAACTGATGAGGGCTGATGGTGCAGTCATGGGTAGCCATGGTCCATAAAGAAAGAAAGCCCAATTTTCTGTCACAACGTTATAACCAGGGAGGGACGTGACTGTGAGAATTCTAAGGGGGACTTGAAAGCAAAGAATGGGATAATACATGAAAAGAGAATGAAATGGGAGTGGGTGAGGAGGACTCAATTGGCTGGGGGAAAAGAAATCCTGTGGAGTAGCAGGATTTACACCGTAGAAAACATGGGAGGCAGGCCTTAGAACATTCCGTCAGGATGTGGTTTGCTCCCTGCAGGATGCCCATGTCTTGTTGAAGTCTTTAAAATGCTAAGTATGAAAAAGACTGAGACAAGCTGGGGAAGGGGGGAGAGGGGAAATCGGTTATTCCTCATCAGATTTCATCTCCTAAAACAATGTTCGGTGCCACCGGGGGATCAGCAATTTGACACTATCTTCCTGCTCTCAGGACTCGTACTTCCTTCTCTCCCCTCCCTACTGTAGGGCTCAGGACTTTAATTATAGGGAAGGCGAAGATTTTACATCTGTCTGGAAAGCTAGTCAGGCTTTTTCGTGTGTGTTGTTTTTTTTTCCCTGTTCTTTTAAATCCTGGGATTTTCCATCATTAGCCATCAAATGAATTCTTAAGGCGTTTCTTGCTAATCTCTGTCTAGGTGATTCTAGACACACATACGCACAATACAGATTCAGGTTGGAGCAAACAGCAAGCAATACTTTTTTGACAGCAGAAATTCTGAAATCTTTTGTTCAAAGAGGAGGACTTTTCCTGGAGTTTTTCAAGTGATAAGCAGATAAGAAGCTGTGGGAAGCTGGCATGAACCGTGGGGCTGGTGGCTGCCCCAACCCTAAGCTGCCCTGTGCCAGGAATGCCTTTTCTGCTCCTTCAGACTCATGATTCCAGTGATTATTTGAGTAGCTTGGTGGTCTAGGAGAATATTACCCAAGAGGGGCTGCAATAAAAGGGTCCATGGAGTAAGAAGGCAGATAACTGTTGTCACAAAACCTTAGAGGCTCTGCTTTCTGGTCAAGAAGTTGTTCTTTTACCTTTTAGAGTCCCAGCTGTTAGTCAGCAGGGACCTAATGATTTTAAAACAATTTGTTTGGCGTACTAAACTCTTGACCTACGAAAATCACTGACATAGTTCATGGTTTTTACAATTTTGAAAGTCCCACGCAGGAGGTCCCTTCGATCTAAGGTTTGTAGCAATATTTAAAAATGGGCTATTAAGTAATGAATGGATTTTTTTTAATGTGGTGATCCATACAATGATTATTATTCAGCCATAAAAAGGAATGAAGTACTGATACATGCAATAACATGGATGAAGCTTGAAAACATCATGCTACGTGAAAGAAGCCACAAAAGGCCACCTACTGTATTTTCCATCTAGGCAAAACAAGCAAATCCATAGAGACAGGAAACAGATTCATGGCTACTGTGGATTGGGCAGAGGGAAAAAAGAGTGACTGTTACTGAATACAGGGTTTCCTTTTGAGGTGATGAAAATATTTTCAAACTAGATAGTAGATGGTTGTACCACAATGTTAATGAAATACTAAATGTCTCTAAAGGTAATATTCATGTTGTGTGACTTTTACCACTTCTTTTGGAGCAGCAGCAGCAGCCATCTTTAGCAGAGGTCTTCATTCCCTTCATTCCTGAGTTCAGCCTTGATAAAACCTTCCCTGAGTTAATCAACCACAGGTATTTCCCAATCAACCTCGTAAGGGAACCATTTGATTAGGTGAGCCAACGCCAGACTTCTGCTGGGTACACTGACCTTGGTCTGCATTAGTCAGCAGACTACCGCCGTCTCAGGGCAAACCCAGGAGAGCGTCTCACAAAGCTGACAGAGATTTTCTTCAAACCAAGCGACGACTGTAAGATTCATTTTACCTTGGGGGTTCTCCACTGAAACAAAGATGGTTCAAGGGTCTGAGGCTTTGATTGCACAACTCCTTTTGCGTGAGGAAAACAGCATATAAAAACAAGGGATGGCTATGCACTGTATGCCTCCACGTTTTTCAGGATAGAAACAGAAATGTGTCACCTTAGGGAAAGGGACTGGCACAGGAGAACTTCACTTGTTATTTTGTATTTTTAAAGCCATTTAAATTTTCTAATTGTGTGACTTTTATAATACATATTTCTATATTTATATTTGTATATAAATATAGAAAATACATAAATATAAAAAAATACCAGCTGGATCCCTTGTCTCTATCAACTGAATTTCATGAATTTAATCATTAGAAAACAGTCTGTTGAATTCAAATTGAGAAGCATTCTACAAAACAACTTACTCGGAAATTTCAAAAATGTCAACGACATAAAGACTGGAGAAAAAAAAAGTGCTAAGGAACTGTCCCAGATTAAAGGATGCTAAAACCTGACAATAAATGCAGTGCATGAGTGTCGACCGGATCCTTGATCCGAATTTTTAAAATAAATTCGATAAAGCACGTTATTGAAACAATTAGGAAATTTCAGTTTTGGACTAATATTGGATAATGGTTCTCTATCAATGATCAATGTTAAAATTCCTGAATGTGATCATTGTAAGAGATAACAGGAGAATGACTGCTTTTAGAACATATATGCTACAACCAGCTCGTGTGTGTGTGTGTGTGTGTGTGGGTGTGTGTGTGTGTGTGTGTGTGTGTGTGTGGAGAGACGGGGGGGGGGGGGAGAGAGAGAGAGAAAGCAAATGTGGATTTCTTTGAAATTTTACCTAGTAACTCTCCTTAAAAAGAAATATAAATTCTGATTTTTATTACACAAGTATGTTGCAGCAACAATCAAAGAGCAAGAAGCAGTGGTGTGAAGTTTAAGTTCTGAGGCACCAAACAGAATCTTCAGTACAGCTTCCCTCACCCTTAATACAATTACAAAACGGACATTCCCAACAGACAGGGGTCTGCTCTTGCCAGGGAGCCTGACAGCCAGCCCCTCCAATCTTCAGAGGGAAGCTGCCAGCTTCTCTCACCCTCCGCAGGTCCACCGACACCCAGGCAAAACAAGTGACTGTGAGAGGGCTTTTTCTGAAAGTTAGAAGTCTACTGGATTCCCATTGCTCTCACCCCAATTATCCTTTATATTTTTACTCACAGACACATTGCCACATTCCTCTGATCATAACAGACACCTCTGGCTCATGAAGCAACTAGTTGGATAGTTTGGTTCCCAAGTAGGCACATCTGGTTTTGAATCTCAGATCTACTGTTTATATGTTGTATTCATTCGACCAATTACTAAACCTCTCTAAAGCCTCAGTTTCTTCATTTCCGAAATGGGGTGGTAATAATCACTATCACTCAACAGAGTTGTTTGCAGAGTTAATAAGACTGTGCATGCATAGTACCCAGCACGTAGAAACTACTCCATAAATGACAGTGAAATTCCTTTTTCACAAAAAATCTGTTGTTTTGAAGGGTCTGACTCTAATGTATGAAAATCAAAGATCATTTTGAGAAGTCATCTAAATCATAGAAGAAGGATTATTTAGTGAGGGATTTAATTTTTCCTGAACAATTCACTATGAGAAAAATCATTAAAAAATGATACTTCTAAAGGGCAAACTTATTACACAATGACACTTCCAAGGTTTATTATTCCTAGTATTTAACTACTTATCTCTTCAATTTTAACACAAAGCTAATGATTAATATTATCGTATTCCAGAAGTAATTATTTTAAAAGCTTTTGCTGTAATAGCTGAAGCCAGCCTGGCTATTCCCAGGACTGGAGAAGGTAAAAAGTGTTTATTTTTTTAGGACTGACATGAAAAAGATTGATTTTTGATGCCAAGAAATCACTTAGCATTCATGTGACTTCAATTTCATGGCACCTTAGAATGTGTTTATCCTTAATCAAAATTCTTTCTAGAGGCAAAATGCCAACACCTTCTCCTCTCTGCTACCTTCCCTAACAAAACTCCAAGAGAAGAGAGACAAGGTCATGACCTACGGCTCATCAGCCCTGCGAGCAGACACTTTGGGATGTCATAAGCTACCCACCCAGGAGCTGCAATCACTTCAAGTCCATCTCTTCTCAGCATCTCTTGCCTGATAGATAATATTGCACCTGGCTTTCCAGGAGAGAAACTGAGGCCCAGAGGTGGAATGAAAAGGCTGAGATCAGAAAACCCATTCATGTAAAAATCACTGAAGTCTCTAAGCTTGGGCCCTCGTGCGCAGCATTCACTGTGTGAAATTGAAGACTCAGTAAAGAATCTGCATACCTTCAAAACAGCCTCTTAATCAAATTTCAACTTGCAGGAGTGAAGAGTGTCTTTTTTTTACAATCAGCCCTAAATTCAGCACAAATGAAGATAAATGGTTTTTTTGTTTGTTTATTTGTTTTTAAACTGTTATTTAATAAACATTTATTTAGTGAAAACTATTTCTATAATATTTACTGAGTTTCACCATAGAAAAGTGCTAGGCACTGTTTTCAGTGCTTTGCAAATGTTAACTAATTCCGTCCTTATAATGGTCTTATGTTATTATCCCCATTTACAGAAGAGGAAACCAAGGCATAAAGAGATGAAATACCTTGCCAAAATTCATAGACTGATCCTTCAAACACATTGATAAGCAAATGCAGAATACTATATACATCCCCTTTCTGTTAGAAACACAAGTATGTGTGTATGGTCGTGTGCTGTAAATGCATAGAAAGAGGCCTATACAGACACCCTTCAATCACTGTTGGTGAGGGAAGTAGTGGGGAGGGGGAAATAAGATAGCTTGCTCTTTTTGCTTCTCTATCATTTGCAGATTTTATAATGAGGATATTTCAGGCATTAACATTTATAATTCTGTAACTTAGAAAAATCAAGTGAAGGACTCGTGCTAACAAAGTAACTACAGAAATGAGCTTATCCTTCCTTTGATGTATTATTACAATCATCTTCATCAGAATTTTCAGACAATCATTTTATTGCACACCTACCCTGCATTGTACTGGATGCTGTTGTGTATACTATCTCATTGCAGCCTCACAAAATCCCCATAAGAGATAGATTCAAATTTTCATTTCAAAATATAGAAAAAGTCTTTGGGGACACTTGGGTTATAAAAATAGAATAACTTACGTAGCACTTTACGTAGTCCTTTTCTCATGTATCTTTTACCATTTCAACCTCTTAAAATATATTGAAAGTGGAAGCTCAAGAGATTATTATTCCTAACTCACCCAAGACCACAAGTGAATTAGGAGTGAAATCTAGAAACAAGAACGAGGTCTCCTAATTCTCAAACTAACGTTCCTGCCATCAGAGTGCGGCCCTGGCCCAATCATGGCTGCCATCTTAATGCCAACACTTGTTCAGATTGGATGTTAGCTCTGGAAGGAGGCTTAGTGATCATCTAACCCAGTGGCCGTCAAGCCTGGCTACACATTAGAATCACCTGGAAAGCTTTTAAAATCTATTAAGGCCTGGGTCTCTTCCCAGGCCAATTAAATCAGAATCCACACTGGTAGGGTTCGGACTTCTGTTATTCTGTAAACGCGCTTGTGATTCTCATATGTAGTCAGAATTGAGAACAAAAAGTTAGCCTTTACGATGACAAATAGGTGTCATCTGAAATGCTAATCCAATTCATTGAAAGTGGGAGGAGAGTACAGTCTGAGAAAGACCGTGAGTTCCCATCTGGGCTCATGGGGAGACAGAGCTGTGAGCAAAGGAGGGTTGGGTGGGGGCACATGAGCTGTGTGGCAACCAAGCCTGATCTAGGAGGAAACTGAGGCCAGAGAGCCTACATGTTTTACTATGGTTACTGGCAGAGTCAAGTTTAGTTACGGGCAGAGCCAAGTCTAACCTCAGGTCTCCTAACGTCTAGGTCAGTCCTTCATTTGTTAATATAACTGAGTAGCTCCCAAACCAATTCACGGCCTTAGGAAGATGTGATGAACCTGTGATTAACCTGACTGTGCCACCCACCACACAGCAGCCATTCTGTATGCCTACATCCAGCATCACTCACGTCGGAGGATGAAGAGCCCACTGAAACAGGCACAGCCACAGGGGCCACGTGGGCACCAGGAGCTTCAGTGCCAACTGCTCTCCTCTGCTGCTGCCATTCAGGTTGGCCCTAAAGAGGCCTTAATGCAGGGCCTGGGCTTGGGACCTGTGGCCCCAGCTTCCGCTTATTATAAAGCCATGGAAGAGCCACATAGGAACGTGCCTGCCAATGGGCACCAGGCTGCTTCCTGCCATGCCCCAGGCACGTTTTCTCAGGCATCCAAATCACTCCCTGTCTTAGAAGCCTGCTGGGATGGGGGTGGGGGTGACGTGTGTGTGTGTGTGTGTGTGTGTGTGTGTGTGTGTGTGTGTGTAAGAGACAGAGGTTCAGGGATCTGTCATAAAGACCCCATGAGTCACCCACTTCCTGACCAACACACTACAGAGACAGTGTCAGGATGCACAAAAGCACAGGAAAAGGGCCTCTTGGCCAAGAGTAGGTTATATGTTTTCAGGAAACTGGTTACTGTTAATATAAACACACACACACAGTACCCGAGCTAAAAGTCAACAAGTTTAGTGTCTCCCCATTGGGACAATGCTCTGTTCATAATGTCTTTTTATTAGATTTTTATTCTGGCAAAATACACATGCATAAAAATTACCATTTTAACGATTTTTAAGTGTACAGTTCAGTGGCATTAGTTCAGTACATTCACATTGTTGTGCAACCATCTCTTTCCAGAACATTTTCATCTCCACAAACTGAAACTCTATACCCATTAATTACTACCGCTCCATTTCCCCCTCCACCCCAGCTGGCAACCACCAGTCTGCTTTCTGTCTCTATGAATCTGATGACACTATTTGTCCATAATGTTTTATTTCATTAATTATCAGTTCATTGTTATATTTTTTAATGGAAAAAATGGGTAATGCTTTGTTTTCTTGATGTCTATTTCTTTCAGAATCCCCTAAATGTAAATAGAAAGAATTCTCTGGAGCGTCCATTCCCATTGGGTAGCTATGGATAGAGAAGCAGAGACAATCAGAGGGTGCTCCAATAGAGAAAAGAAGTAAGCTCCAGAGCACTAAACCAACACAGCCTGATTGCTCATACAAAGAGATACAAGTATGCCACAATCTAGCACTTTCCCCAGTGATAACAGTGATTTTGAAAGGCAGCCAACATGTGAGCCAATCACATCTTTGAGCTCCCTCCCTTAGCAAATTTTCTGGGAAACCAATGAAAGAGAAGCAGGGCAAGCAATGGGCATCACTGTCATTGGCCCACACATTTAAATGGCTGTTAATATTCTGCCTCAAAACACAGCTGCAGACTAGCTTTGACTCTGCACACCTCTGCAGGAAAGGAAAGGCTGTGCCTACGAGGACTGCAGCTGCTTCCACTGCCTGTTCCAGGGGTAACCTCACAAAGCACACTTCCTGCACCTGGCCACCAGTCTCAGGGCCAGTGTGCACAACCCCTGATGCACAGAGTCAGGAGAATCAGAAAGAGGCTCGCTGTGAAGAAGCCTGTTGAGGGTTTAGTCTAAACAAAGGCCCTTAACCTGGGATCCACGGACACCCCACCCTACAGCCACCATGACTCAAAGAAAGTCAAAAGTCTCAGGATTCATGAATATATTGAGCTCAGACCATGACCTGACCGAGATGGAGGCTGTGAGGAATGCAAAGACCTATAAAAGGTGTGACCCCTTCCTCCAAGTAGTTCACAACTTGACTAGGGAGCTGGGACTCAGAGCCCAGGTCTCCAGGGAGGTGAGACTGTCTGCTGGACACCGCATGCATACTTGCTGAAGGTTGGGTTCTTCCGGGAAGAAAGGCTTCCTGAGGAAGCTGAGTCGTGGGACTCTCCCAGGCCAGTTCTTTAAAAATGTGTGGCCTTTCTGGACTACACTCACATTTGACAGGTTTTTTTTAAATTTCTGATCTTTGATCTCTTTGCAATGGCCCTCAATCCTGTGCTGCCAAGTCCATGAGCTGCTGACCGGAGAGAAAAGACCCACCCTCCACCAAGCTGTCACTGACGGGGGCCTGGCAGCCGCCAATTTCTGAGACCAGAGTCATGCTCAGAGGCCACTCCTGCTGATTCATTTCCACACCTTTTTGAGCCCCACCCACAGAACAATGTGCAGAAGCATTTCAAACAGCTCACACTGAATGTCCTCCCTAACATCCTAAAGCAGCTACAAAGGAAATTAATGGTTTCCCTCAGAGGCCTTTATGTATACAAATGTAAAAACCCTTATAAGTACTTTCCCAGCTTAGTAGACCTTCTCTTGCTGGTTGTTGTTGTTGTTGTTTTCTCCTGCTGCTTGGCATGAAAGAATGAGAATCATGCAAAAATAACCCCTTTAGTAATACAGGAGAGTAATAGTTTTGGACCATGGTATGCAAATGCAGGTATGGGTTCAGGACACACAAGCCAGTGACCTTTCTAAATTAAATATAATTGTATCCCACACATACCTCCCCCAACCATTTTCCTCCATAAAACCCTTGAACGCCTTCTCATTGCTCTTCGGATAAGGGCCAAATTCCTAATGTGGCCACAGAGCTTGCCTGATGCCTCTCCAGCCTCTCACATCCTTCTCTCCCTGTCCCACATGCACACATCCTCTTTCTTCCAGTTCCGCAGTTGTATCACACTCCCTCCAACCTTGGAACTTTATGCATGCTATTCCTCCTGCCTGGCATACTGCTCCCAATCAGCCCTTCACCTACCTTAACCCATAGCGTTCTTTAGATCTCAACACAAAATACATTTGCTGAGGGCGACAGTGGTTGACCTCCCCATCTTCCAATTATTGCCTTTCTCACGCCATCATCGTTCTCCCTTTCCTCATATGCTAAATGAGGCTACCACTTCTGTCACTTTTCAGATTTCCTGTGAATATTACGTGAGCTATAGTATGGGACAGCAGACACAGAGTAGATGTCTATGCCAATCATCTAGTGTGCCATCTTACACAACAGATGCTGGAAAACTGAAACTTCTTTTTCAGACTCCCTTGAAGCTATGCTTCCAGGCGTAATTTGGGTCCCACCAATCAGATGTCCTTGCACAGAGCTTGAATGTCAAACTTTAAGAAGGGAGAGGGGTGGACATGAGGTATACATGCTACTAGCACAGATCAAAGCTAGAGTCACATGGCTCTGGAGCCAGCAATTCTGATCCCCCAATTATCATGAAGGTAGATATATTCTTGGAGCCACCATTTCTGGCAGTGACTCCCTGATTGTGGCACAAGTAGACACTCTCTACTCAGGCTAGTTCTGAGGTACAGTTCTGGGAGTCATTCCCGGAGGCCCAGTTTAAAGCTTACTCTTGTAAGTACCTAATTATCTATGTTAAATCTCCTTCCGTTTAAACTACTAAAGTGGATTCTATTACCTGCACTGAACCCTGTCTAATATATATGAGAAAGGGCTTCTGGAACTGTAAAATGCTACGGAAATGTGAGTTATGGTTACTCTTCAAGACCCCAGAACTGCTATCTGGAAAAGGGGGCCAGGAATAGCCATCAGCCATGGAATATGCAGTTTCAGGAAGAGCAGACAAGTGGCCACTCTCTTGGAACAGTCTCCACAGGGCAATAGCCATTTTAAACAAGAATCCACACCTGAAACATGAAGATGTCTCTAAGTGTCATTTTGGAATCCAGCTTCCCTTCTATAGTCTTATTTTTTCCCACCTGGGAAACAGGAAAAGTCTGGAGTTTACAGTGTGTGGTGTTTGGGGAGGATTTTCTAGAGTTGAGCATCTCCTAAAGCATATCCAGGAAGGGCCAACATGCATTCATCAGGTGGAAATCTCATGAGTCATTCTAAATGGCTCATACATACCGCTCTCACCTTGGCAAGTCTATCCTGTATCCTCGATGCTTGCTCATTCTGCAGTCATCCCCAACCCGGGGAGGGAGGCAGAGGGTATGGGCTTGGGGTGCAGCTCACCCCCTTCACACTGTTCACTGCTTAGTGCAGACCATCTCAGCACCCAGTCGTGCTCGGCCTGTTTTGGTCTATTGGGGTGAGTCCCAATAAGATGAAAGCATGGAGGGCTTCCTTCTTTGGCATATTTTTTTTCTCCAGCTGTTTACAAACTCTGACTCAGCTACAGAGAACTCAGCTGGAATGCCCAGGGTGTGGCATTCGTGACCTCAGTGAGAGAGTGTGTGGGACAGAACAAATATCACCTAAAGCAGCTTTGAGGCCTCTGATTATTTCTCCATCTCATTTTACCACTCCTTGAAGGCTTGTGGTGATCACCTGCCAGGATGAAAGTGACTCAGCTAAAGGGGCTAGCAGAGAAGAAGAGACGAGTGACAGATTAAACACAGACAGCCCTGGAGATATGACTTAAGAGAAGTGTCAGGGGGAGAGAGAAAAGTAAATAAATCACCACCAGATAAAATTGTGTTTCTTGCTGAGCTGTGAAAAAATGGACTTGCATCCTTTCTGGATGGGAAACGTCCCTTTTTATGGAACAGGTTGCTCCATCTGTGTCCTGGGTGAGACTGGGTGCTCTGGGAGTAAGCAGTGTTTGGGAAGTCCCTCCTCACACAGAGCTCAGGGCACAGCTGCCTTTGGAGAAGGGGTGGCTAAGCTATAGGAAACCCCCCCCCATTCACCATGTTTTTACCTAGAACAGCTCCAGCCATATTTGATTTACATGGTGGACTTCTTGAATGATTTCATTTAAAGAAAGGGACATATTTGGTTTAAAAAAAAAAGAGAAAGATCTGGAAAGTCACTGGTCTGAGGAAGAAGCATTAAGCTGGGAATCAGGAAGCCTGGTTCTATCACTAATTTTCTGGGCAACTTTAGCAAGTTATTTCAAGCCTCTGGGCTTTAGCTTCCTCATTGCAAGGGTTCTACGGGGGAAGAGGATGCCTGCCTGCAGTATATTATTACTGAGAGATCTCCTGGAAACAACCTACCCTAAGACAGAAAGAGGTAAGCAAATACAACTTGGACCAGTGACGGTACCCTGGAATCTGAGGGTACATTCACCATGGACTCCCAGCTACATTCTAAGGGACAGTAAATAAAATGAGAAGAATTATGACGCTAAAAATCTGCAAACCATTGGGAGCAAAGCCCCACTGCTCTACACCCATGAAACAACACAGAAGTGAAGATCAGGGACTCACCCCAACTCAGCTGAGAGACCAATTTAGGTCAGCCCACTGAGGGAGCCCCATAGTGTGAGTAGAAGAGGCAGAGCAGTCACAGCTCAGTGTGGCCCTGGGTTCTTGTGGGCAGTGGCAGCAGCGAGTTCACAGAACTCCACGACCATCAAGCACCTAGCATCAGGAAGCCCTCACCACTGGCCAGAGTCAGTGCAGGAGGGAGGGGACAGTGTTCAGGCCACAAATGGGCCACGCTGGGGACTCTCGGAAATGGAGAGGGTGACCTCAAGGAAGACAGAATGACCTGGCTCAGCAGATGAGGACAAAGCCTGAGAAATGCAATTCTGATTGTTACCTTTCTGTGAAAGCCCCAGATGGTTGTGGCCCAGCAAATGCAGGGAACAAACACAAGATGCAGGTAACAGTTTAGGAGAAGAAGATGAACACAATCCAAGGCAGTATATGGTTAATGCTGTGTCTTCGCCAACTTACATAGATTTCAGTACTGTCCTGGCAGAGAGTAAGAGAAGGGCACTTTCCCTGAGGTAGGTAGGGAAGCTGCTCAGAGGAGGGAAGCTCTGGCTGGGTGAGAACAATTGAAAACCTCCCAGGCAAAGAAACGGCATGAGCAGAAGGCACCAAGACAGAAACATTGGAGACACCTTTTCTAGGAAGAATTACAGGCCTGGCCAGCAAATCAGTCAATAAAATGGGTATATGAACTAGTTTTTAAGAGTCAATTAAGTGTCAAAAATTAATTTAAAAGGCTGGAAAAGTTTAAGTTTAGAAGGGTGCATTAGTCACATTTAAATTTGTTCTACAAAGCTTAAGCATGTTAAAGGTTTTGCTTTATCCTCAAGTATTTCCCCCACCCTTGGGCTGTTTCCACAGCTGGCCAGAGTTACCCATTCTCTCTTTGTAGTTCCCAATCTCTCTCTCTCTCTCTCTCTCTCTCTCTCTCTCTCTCTCTCTCTCTCTCTCTCACACACACACACACACACACACACACACACACACACAATTAAAGAAGTGGAACTTTCCAGAATTCTGGAGCACTCTGAGTGACTGTACTTTGAGAGAATCCTGAATGCACCTTGTCAGGTTATTTCCCACTGCCAAGATGAAGGAAAAGGAGAGGTATTTGGAAAAGAGAAACCATCACTCCAAATAAATGGAAATGGAAGCATTGCAAAGGAAATAGCTGAAAATTTCACAAGTGTCATTCACCATTCTCAGAGAATGTTTTTAGACAACATAATAATCCACTACAACATTTATGCTGTCTGCGGGAATATTATAGCACAATTTTACCTTTCCATCTTCCATGGCATAGTGTGATTTCTTTAACAGTCATTCTTTGTCTTTCCCAAGCTTTGGGGTCAGACTAATCCAAATTATGACCTGGGGATTTCGGAGGCGGTTTTTTAGCAGCCTGAAAAATCACAAAGGATTCTCATGCCTTCAGCATTCCCACACAATTTCAAATTACTGCTCTCTAACCAACCTTTTCCTTGGCATGACCTAGGATTATTTACTGCACTCCGTCTCAGGCCCAGAATATCTCCCCCACCTCTACCCTTCTCCCAAGAAAGTTTTAGTTCTTCTAGAAAGCCTTGCTTCACCACAGCAACTTACATTGCCCTTTCTCTTTTTAAAATTCCTATGGTTAAATCCTATGGTCATTCAATGAGAGTTAATTCGGTCCCTACTGTGGGCCATGGTGTTGAGGTGGAAAGAACAGAGATCTGCTCAATCTGATTATGGGAGGGGAGGAGGTTCACTGTAAGAATAAATAAGAGGTAAGGACGGAGACTGGGATGTCACAGGATCTGACTGATACCGAGCCATGGTACAACAGTCCTCATGGTATGGGAACCAAAGCTTCAGGGTGTTCTGGATTTGAGGCGTCTTTAGAGACATCGGCAGCGAAGGTCTCAAGCTTCCTTCTGCTGCTGCCTCATCATTAACAGAGCTGTTAATCTCCATGTGTCGGCTTCTCTATCCATCTCTACCAGCTGGCCTCCCCTGCTCACTCATATTAGTAGTTTTGCTGGCTTCTAACTTCAGTGATTTATCCATGATTTGGTTGGCTAGGGTCCTGGAACTACCATCTAGCATCCTTTGATATTTTCCCCTGCTACCAACTGGCAACCTGTTTCCGTGTTTTGAACTTCAAATTCCAAGTATGGACACCTGACCTGCCCAGTTAAACTTTTTGGGCCAGGCTATATAGGCCGTAGGCAGCCAATGGCTTGGTTGATCTTAGGCCAAGTGGTCCATCACTAGCTTGGCGATGCTGAGAGATTCTCCATGTAGAGACTCACCTGGGATTTGATGGGGGCTCTGAAATTATGTTTGATATGCAAGTTCTAAGGATTGTTATTTCTGGTAGCAGTTGTTGACTAGTGTCTATATAGGTCTTCTTCACCCCCAAACCAGAGTGAGGGCAAGAGTGGAGCAGTCTCCTAAAAGACCTTCAGAAACAGCCAGCCGAAGGGCCATTTGAAAGAAAGCCCATTTCTGGTAAGTGAACTGGAGAGGACCTGTGCCATTGCCATTTGGGTACAAAATAGGACATGCACTAGAGGACTTTTTGGAGGAGGCACGGGCTGATGAGACCAGAAACTCACAGGCATGGGGCTCACAGGTGACCAAGGCTTCACCCTTGATGTCAGGCGGGTGGTATTAGTCAGGCTTCTCCAGGGAAACAGAACCAACAGGACACAGAAATAGATATACGAGGAGATGTATTATAGGAATTGGCTCATGCAGTTATGAGCCATCTGCAAGCTGGAGAACCAGGAAATACTCTAGTGTAATTGAGTCCTAGTCCAAAGGCCTGAGAACTAGGGGAGCCAGTGGTATAAGTCCCAGTCTGAATCTGAAGACACAAGAACCAGGAGTGCCAATGTCCAAGGGCAAGAGAAGATCAATGTCCCAGTTTAAGTGAAAAACAAATTCCCCTTCCTCCACCTTTTTGTTCTACTCAGGCCCTCAAGAGATGGGGTGATACCCAATCACATAGGTAAGGGCTACCTTCTTTATTCAGTTTACTGATTGAAATGCTGATGCTAATCTCTTCTGGAAACATCCTCACAGACACATCCAAAAATGATGTTTCACCAGCTACGTGGGCATCCCTGAGGTCAGTCAAGATGACACATGAAATGAACTATCACAGAGCCCCATCTAGGAGGGAATAATGACATATAAAGAAATGCGTTCCAAAAACTGTACGAAGTATTGAGGTAGTACAAAAGAAAGGGCGAGTAATCCTCCAAGGGAAAGCTTCCTTGGGGAAGCAAAGTTGTAAATAAAAAGTGATAGACAGGGAGAGCACAACATCCCAAGCAGAAGTACCAGCAAGGAAAAAGCAGAAAGAACTGAAGTGTAGCACACTCACGTCAGAGTTATTATAAAATGTGAAGGGGGTAGAAGTGGGAATTGAGACTGGAGAGGGCTACGCAGGGACCAGCTCATAAAGACCTTTCCTCAAAAAGGAACCGGTAGAGTTTCAAAGAGGAGAGAGGTATAAAAAAGATTTTCCTTTTAGGAAAATTACTGTGGCATCAATGTGGAGGACATATAAAATTGAGGAAAGATTAGAGGCAGGCAAATCAGTTATAAGGCTATTAGACTTGAACCTACATATGTGCAGGGAAAATAAAAATGTGAATGATTTGGAAGATCAAGAATGTAGGACAAGGGCAAATGGGTGGCTCAGTTGGTTAGAGCGCAGGCTACCATCTGTCCACCTGCGAGCTGCGCCCTCTGCCACTAGAATGAAGTCAATGAGCTGCCGCTCAGCTCCCAGGTGGCCAGATGGCTCAGTTGGTTGGAGCGCGGGCTCTCAACCACAAGGTTGCCAGTTTGACTCCTCAACTCCCGCAAGGTATGGTGGGCTGAGCCCCCTGCAACTAACAACAGCAACTGGACCTGGGGCTGAGCTGCACCCTCCACAACTAAGACTAAAAGGACAACAACTTGACTTGGAAAAGTCCTGGAAGTACACACTGTTTCCCAATAAAATCCTGTTCCCCTTCCCCAACAAAATCTTTTAAAAAAGAATGTAGAACAAGTTTGGGGCAAGGGGAGATAGTGAATATAGTTTGGTACATGATGAGTTTAAGATGCATCAGGGCCACCCAGGTAGACAGACATTTCCTGTATTGGATTTTTTGACTGATGGTCCTGGAGTTAAGGAGAGAGGTCAGAGCTGGAGATAGAAATTTGCAAGTCTTGTGCATCTAAGTGGAGGTTAAAGCCATGGGCTTGAAGGAAATCACTGAGGATGAAGGGTCGGGAGCAGAGGAAAAGAAATAGGAGAATGGAATACTGGCAATAATGTCTCAAAGGATTATACAGTATCGTGTAACGTTTTCTAAAGGCTTCTCTTCCCAACTCAGTAAAATTCTCCATGTTATCTTCTTCCTCTGTTGTTACCCCCTCTCTTTTCAGGCTCCCCTACCCACTAATGCCAGGCCTCTGTGAGCCTACTCAGTGTCCTTATGCAAGTTAGAAAAGGGCACAGCCTCTGGGCACTTGGCTTGGCAAGCCAGCTTTGTGTAAATTAGAAAAAAGTACCCTTCTGTTGAGCTGAGGCAGCTGGTACAAAGTAGAGCCAGGCTCAATTCGCCACCTCAGTCGAGGCCTTTGTGCCGTGCACAAACTGCTCAACCTTACGGGGCAGCCATAAGGTTCCAAACAAGGCCCATAGGAAGTACTTATAGATGACTCTTCAATTTCCTTGTGATTTAAAATCTTCGAAAGCAGCATTTTATTTCCTCTCTTTGCACCAGATTGTGATCTGGCAAGTTTTGCTGATGGCTCTTCAAAACTGTCCCCCAGCTCTCAAAGAGTTGAGAAATAAAACTATCAGACCAATCTCTCTCACCCACACTAGAATCATCCCTGATTCTAGTAAAGAAAGGCCACAGAATCCCCACTTTTAAAGGACGGCAGCTCTGCAAGGCCAGCGTCTTCATACCCCGTGGCTGTCCCTTGGCCTTCTCCCAGCCACATGCCATGTCTACCCTGTGTCTCTTTCAAACCTTTCTTCAAAGCAGATTCTTTTTTGCCTTTGTTCTCTGTCCTTTGGGGATGGTCTCTTTTTAAAAAATTGATTTATATTATTATTGAACATAATTGAAGAATTCTCTATCTTTGAGATCCAATAGTCACCTTATCTAAAGGGATTTATTCATGCTGCATATCGACATGGAGTATGTATATTATAACCCTTGAGGCAAGCTCCACGCCTCTGCATATGCTCCATCGTGTTTAAAAATATGGTGTAAATAATTACAGGTTTCATTTCACTGATACTATTAATAATAAATTTCTGGTGTGAATTAGGTTTTCAATTGCCTGGAGTGGTTTTGAATGGAAAAGAGAAGATTAGAGGGAACTTCAAAGAAGATAGAACAGTAGAATCAGCAAACTTTGAAATCAGAAAAAAAAAAAAGAAATTAAGAAACAGGAGAGAAAATTCAAAAAAAGAGAAAAAAGGACTGTCAGTTGCATTGAAAGTAGCACTGAAGATATGTGGACCCCAATTAATGTTATTGGATTTTGATCCTCACATCTGGCCCAAATAAAATAAACTCACTCATAGTTCTGCCAGACATCAAATTAAATTACTTTCATATTGCTGTGTGCCCTTCTAATCTTTGTCCATATGTATATATATAATGGGTTCAGAGTTTTAGTCACAGATCCTAGCTA
This sequence comes from Rhinolophus sinicus, assembly GCF_057876585.1. Classification (NCBI taxonomy): domain Eukaryota; kingdom Metazoa; phylum Chordata; class Mammalia; order Chiroptera; family Rhinolophidae; genus Rhinolophus; species Rhinolophus sinicus. Next base: position 161,028,223 of record NC_142517.1, on the reverse strand, counting down.
ATTTCACTAGGTTTCAAATCATCTGATATGCAATTGAATTCAAGTCAATAAGTATGAATTGAGCATTTATTATCATTTAAATCTCATATCCATGGGAAAGGCTACCAGGCAAATGTTGCCCTGTAGAGTTTATTATCTCTTACACAAGTGTACCAAAGCAAGACAGAATATAAAGGAGGCAGCTTCTAGAAAGAATGCCAGCATTAGAAATCAGGAGTTGTGAGTTCTGATTATTTCTCTGTCACTAACCAGCTATGATGTTAGGCAAGGCTGCCTCTCAGGGAGTCTCAGTTTCCTTATCTGTAAAATGAAGGGGTTGGACTTGATCAATGGTTTTAAACTCCTCGAAGGGCTGCAAGAAGATGCTGAGGCAGGAGGTGTGGTGTTATAGGACCAATCTCTGCCCATCTCACCACAATCAAAGCAGCTCCATCATTGTCTCTTTTTCACGCAGAGCATGTGAGTCCAATGTGCCCGACAACAGGACAGGTCACGTGCATTGAGGGCTCTTTGGGAGAGGCAAGGACATAGGGTCACCCTGGTTATCAACAATACAGGCAGCCAGAGTTCAGAGAAGGAGGTCGGGGATGCAAGAGCAGAAAGGGAAAGCCTCATGGAGGAGGCGTGCTTGAAAGGACCTTGAGGGAAGATGGTATCTGGAAAGACAGAGGGAAGAGGGAAATAAGGAAGAGTGTCTCAAGAAAGACCTAGTGATACGTCCAGGTACCCAGAAGACAGGACCCACTTAGGTGGAGCTGGGCCTATGGAGCAGAGCAGTAGAAGGTTGTGGGGTAGGATAGAAATAAGGGCCTGGGCACTTGAAGGCAAGTAGATAAGTACCAGGCTGATGGATTAAGCTACCAGATCTCCTGAAGACTTCTGAGCAAGGGGTCGACACGCGGCAAGTGGTGCATAAGAAGGACTAGTCTGTCAGGTTTTCATAAGCACACATTTCTTGATGCCTGTGAGGTACCTATAGGCACTGAGGATCGAAGCTAGAGAAGGGCAGCCGCTGCCCTTGAGGAGCCTGGCAGATGGGAATGCAAAATGGGTTGAAGCAGAGGAGAACAAGACTTGGGACTGGATTAAGGAAGTGGCAGAGAGGAGGAGGGGGAAGGACAGATGAGACACATTGCAAAATAAAAACTAACAGGACTTGGTGTCTGGCCGAAAGTATCTCAGGGAGAGGAACAAGTAACAAATGACTACACTTTTTAATCCTGGTGCTTGAGTGTAGCTTCCTCTTCTTCTTGGGGCCACAGCTAGAACGCCTTTCCCAACCCCCCCTTGCAGTTGGATGTACCAAGTAATTGAGGTCTGAGCAAAGACTGTGAACAAAAACAATGTGTTTTTACGGACCACCCAGACCTGGTCCATAAAAACTTCCCACATATGCGTCTCCAGTCTCCTTCCCCATCGTCCTGATGAAGGAAGAGGGCTCTGAAGCTGAAAGAGGAGGTCAGACCCACAAAACTGAAGGAGGCCTGGGTCCCTGAACGCCTGCCAAATAGGAACACCCCTGGGCTTCGCATGGCTTACTGCGGTAAGCTACTGACATTCTGGGCTCATTTGTCGTGGCACTTAACTTATCCTGAGACTGAAACCATAGTCGTGCCATTTTAACAAAAAACACAGGAAGCTGAGAATTAATTCATAGGTTTAGAGAATTAAGGTTTAGAGAATTAATAAATTCAGCATTTCATTTAGGGTTGTTTTGCTTAGAGTTAATATAAAACCTGACTTAAATGAATTTAAAGGGGGATCAAGGAGTTATTAACAGTGCTTCTGACCTTAGGGATGACTTAGAAGGAAGCCTTTTCCACAGTTATAAGTTTCAAACCTCTGGTTGGTCCAACTTAGGTTATGTGCCCCACCTAGGAACCAATCAGAAAAGCCAGGAAGTGTGATGCCCTGGTGGGCTTGGGCAGAGTGGCACGCCCTGCCCTTGTACTGGGAGAACAGCTAACTCCACCCAGAGCAAGGGAAGGGTGATTCCCCAGAAGGAAATCGGGGTACCACGACTAAAGAAGAGGAAATGGATGACGGATAATACAAAGCAGTAAAATTGCTTTACTCACTGTTTTGGACACGCATAATTATTTGGAATATCCAAGTGGAGAGGACTTTACAAACAGTTTGAAATATGAAATTGAAACTCAGGTAGAATAGAACTGGACATGCAGTTTAATCTAGGCTGTGTGAAGAAGAGATTGCCTTCCTTTTTCTGACTCCCCAACTTGGGGAAGATAGAAGAAGAAGAAAAAAATTAAAGAACTTATTTTGGAAATTCCATTTGATAATGTGGCTTCACTATGTCCCTTGCCTGTCCTTTCTAATAAGTTTATCTGAGAAGTTTGGGAAGTAAGGAATATATTTTGAGGACACAGTTGGAGGATACAAAAGAGATAATATATTATTTTGGACATTATACTGCAAACCTTACACTTCCATAGCCTTTTTTTAAATGCTGGTTTTCAGACTCAGTGAGTACTGCTGAGTTGGGTTGCACAACTCCAGGGACCAGTTTTCACTGAGAATTCAGAGAGCATGATATAGTGCCCCCTGTTGTTGTACAACATACCAGCACTGGATTCAGGAATTCTTCGCAGAAGTCTTGACCCAAACAGAGAATCTGAATATGGTTTGAACCCTACTTCCACAGATTGGAACATTCTAAAGCCTTCCCTGTTCTTTTGTAAAATGCTTTGTCTTACTTCAGGCATTTATGAACTATATTCTACTTACTGTCTTCTGGATCTTACTTACTATATCCTTGACATTCCATGCCCCTCAACTTTTCTCCTTCATCTGAGTCTACCATCTTGGTTCTACCCTCTGTGGCTTTCTGTGAAAATTTTGCTTACACCAAGCATCCTCTGAGCTTAAGAACTGTACTAAAGATTTAAGGTTGTCACTGAGGAAGAATTATATCAGACAGCAAACAAATTAATAAAAATCCCCATTAGATTTTTCTGTTCTCCCCACAAATCCCTCTTTATAAGCCCAAAGCCACTATTCGAACCCTCCCCCATAAAGCTTTTCCTAAATCTTTTCCTGCTTCCATCCTTCTCCAGTATCTTTTGTCTAGACTCTTTTTTTTTTTTTTTTTTTTTTGTAAAATAAGACCAGGTCTTATATATATACTTTTTTAATGTTTCTTTTTTTTAATTGGGGAAGGGGAACAGGACTTTATTGGGGAACAGTGTGTACTTCCAGGACTTTTTTCCAAGTCAAGTTGTTGTCCTTTCAATCTTAGTTGTGGAGGGCGCAGCTCAGCTCCAGGTCTAGTTGCCATTGCTAGTTGCAGGGGGCACAGCCCACCATCCCTTGGATGGGAGTCGAACTGGCAACCTTGTGGTTGAAAGGACACGCTCCAACCAACTGAGCCATCCAGGAGCTGAGCGGCAGCTCAGCTCAAGGTGCCACATTCAATCTTAGTTGCAGGGGGCAGAGCCCACCATCCCTTGCGGAACTCAAGGAATTGAACTGGCAACCTTGCACCTTGTGGTTGAGAGCCCACTGGCCCATGCTGGAATCGAACCGGCAGCCTTTGGAGTTAGGAGCATGGAGCTCTAACCACCTGAGCCACGGGGCCGGCCCCTAGACTCTTCTATATACCAGAACCACGCCATCCTAATTATGGTAACTGTAAAATAACTCTTGACATTAAGTCGTGTAAATCTTCCAACTTTGTTCTTCTTTTCAATATTGTTTTGACTATTCTAAATCCTTTGGATTTCCATTTTTAGTTGGTCAGTTTCTATCCAAAAAAAGGAAAAAAGAAAAAAATCTGAGGAGAAATGACATCTTAACAACATCAAGTTTTCAACCCATGCTCACAGTACATATTTCTCCATTTACTTAGGTCTTTTTAAATTTCTCTCAGCAATATTTTATTGTTTCCAATGTTCATATTTTACACATACTTTGCTAAATTTAACCCTAAATATTTCATATTTTATGCTATTGTAAATGGTGCTTGTTAAATTTCTAGTTCTGATTGTTTAGAGCTATCATATAGAAATAGAATGGATTTTTATACGTTGACCTTGTATCCTGCAACTTTGCTAAATAGGATGCAAAAATGATATAGTCACCTTGGAAACAGTTGGTAGTTTCTCACAGAGTTAAACATACACTTACCACATGACCTAGAAGTTTCACTTTTAGGAAATAAAAACATGTTCTCACAAAGACGGGTATGCAAAAGTTCTTAACAGCCAAAATTGGACATAACCCAAATGTCCATCAACAGGTGAGTGGATAAACAAATTGTGGTAAATGCCTACAAAAGAGCACTACTCAGCAATAAAAAGGAACTAACTAGTGATACATGCAGTGACGTGGATGAATCTCATGGATGAATTTCAAACTGAGTGAAAGAAGCCAACAGAGTGAAAATTATATGATTTTATTTATATAAAACTCTAGAAACTACAAATTTAATACATAAAGGCAGAAATCAGTGCTTGCCTAGAACAAGGGTGGGGAGGAAAGACAAGGGAACATTTTGGAAAGTTTACAAGTTCTGTGTCTTGATAACGGTGGTGATTACACTACTGTTTACATTAGTCAAAACTCCTAAATTGTGAATCAAAATGAATGCATCTATTGTATGAACATTTTACCTCTTTATTGAAAAACAAACTGCTCAGGCTTTTAGAAAGCAAGAAGCATGAATGCAACAAGAAACAACTGAACTTCAAAACATAGCAAATAGGACAAAAAATAAGGGAAATTTTCTTAAATATCACAAGATTGTTAGATTGTTGGAAATCACACAGTGATTTCCAACAGAAATTTCTGATCCGTCCAATGCAGTAGCCACTAGGCATAGAGGGCTATTGAGCACTTTACATGTGGCTGGTACAACCGAGGAACTGAATTTTACATTTTATTTCATTTTAATTAGTTAAAATTTAAGTAGCCACATGTGGCTCGTGGCACTGCGTTGGACAGAACAGCGAGGGTAGGGAATGTATCTCCCATGTCTCTATGTGCCTATTACCTAATGTTGGGCCTGGTAGGAGCTATTCAATAAAGGTCAAAAAAGGACTAAAGGAAATAAGATCCAAATAATTCAACGTACACTGCACTTGTGCCAAGTAGTATAATGGACAGAACATCAGACTTGGTCCTTTGCTTCCGCTTCTCTTAAATGGAGCTTTACTGAGTAAAGACTGTCATTGTGAGGCTCAAATAATAAAATACAAGAAGACTAACCTTAAACTGCAAAGTATTAGGCAAACGGAAGATACTGGATGCATTAGCAATGTGGTCGCCACATCTGCCGCCACCACATGATTTTAAACTGGAGGATTAAGAGGGTCACGCTCAGGCTCTCCCGGAGCCACTGGAAGGGACTCTGCATATATACCTTGGTTCCATTTTAGCTTTGACATGCTAATTCTGCAATCTCTTTGGAGTACCAACCACCTGCGCCTCATAAAACTTTCGATTTACATACACACGTGTGACCTTTTCTATCCTGGGGCCACTTTACCAGTATTGATCGCTGATGTGCAAGGGAGCATGCCTCGCAACTGCATAGGAAATGACTGCAGCAGCGGTGGTCTGCAAGGATAAAAGCGGTGGCGCTCACTACTGGCAAATGAAAAAGAACCCCACGGTGAATCCAGGAACGGAACCTGGAGTCCTTATTTGCACTCTGCTGGGTTCAAAAGCTGTTCTGCTATCACCAGTAACTAACTGCTCGCTCCTCCCTCCGCGGCTGTCTTTTGTTTTTGAAAGCTGGAGACCGACAATGCATTATTATTATCTGTGCATGCAGGTGTTGTTGAAGAGACCAATTTGTGAACAATGGCCCCTCCCACGTTGTCCAAACAGAAAGATTGCTCCGCAGCTGTTATTTGCAGAACCTGTCACCGGGTGCGGTGCGGCTGCTGAGCCGCCAGCTGTCCCAGAGCACGCTTCTCGTCGCACCTCCCACCTATGACAGCGCCACCCACCCTCCCCGTGCCGCTGCCCACCGACCTGCGCGCTCCTGGCTGACTGCTCCGCCCACCGAGGCAAAGCCCACCCGGCAGCCCCACCACGGTTTCGGCCTTCCCTGGCCGGTTGGCAGAGTTTCCACAGCTTGTACCTAGGTGTCCTCCCTTCGCATTCCTTATTGATTGGGGCATAAAAACAGAATCAACGGACTGTTGGCTGGCAAGCCTGATAGGACATGAGTTTAAAGAAGAAATATTCATTTGGACATTAAAGATGTGGCCCAGATGTCAGGTACAGATCTCTTTGTCCTGTAAGATCTAGGTGAAATGGTCTTGAACTCATCAATTCTACAGTCTAGGAAGGTCCAAAGACCTTCCCTAAAAGTCCCGCTAATGCCCAAGGGGTCTGATGTCTTCCTGCCGCCTGAATCTGCAGCCATTCTTGTTTAGTTCCCCCACCAACATAATGCAAAATGCAGCCTCTTCACTAGTTCCCAAAATAAATCTGCTGGCATGAAGCAGTTCCTGAGAGATCCCACTGAAAATAAGGAGGGGGTTTCCACAAGAAGGGACAGATCCTGACAGCCATTCTCCCTATCCCCTTCCCATCTCTGCATCCCTGGAGAGCTCCAAAGTCCTCCAAATTCCAACTCACCAATCCCCAGCCCTTCCCCCAAGCTTCCCTACCCCATTCCTACCAAGGGCTTTCCAATGTCACAGCTCGCTCTCTATGAAGGCAAAAGCACTCTTTCCTTCCTGGTACAAAGACCTTCAGTTCCAGCTGGTATTCTGCTGCTGTCAGCATGTCTGCTGGGCTGCCAGTTTCTCAAAAAAAAAAAAAAAAAAAAAAAAAAAGTTCACTGGCCTCTTGCACTCCATTTTCTCATGTCATGAGAATTCACAGAGTGGATGGAGAGCTACCCAAGGAGCAGGATTTCGTAATAGCTTTCAACCCTGAACTTCCAACAGTGATCTTAAAAACATCAATTGCTGAATCTTGTAGGATGCAGCAGCCAGGCTTGCTGGGCAATATATGCTTAGATTGATGTATGTATACAGGCTGAAATCAATCTGCCTCAGCCTTCTCCAGGTCCCTGACAAGTGACCTCAGTCTTTCTCAAGCATATCCATGCATTTGTGTGCCCATTTCAAGATTACAGACATGAGTATGTAGTATTTCTTAGGTTACTATCAGTATCTTACAGTAAAGGATATATATTTTTGAATCTGAGCTGAAAATATTTCTTAAATTTATTCAGACACCAATTTCTAAGACCTCTGCCATCCTCAAGTGTGGAGCCATAAAGTAAATTGAATAGTCCCAGACCTCTTCTTAACCCCGTTTTATGCTAATGATAATGCACTCTAAAATGAATAGTCAAGTCCTTTATGGAGTAACCTTAGGCCTACTTTCCCTAATTTGTAGTTAAATTAAATGTGTATTAAAAGCATAAAATACTCTATAATTCCTTCTCTCTTTGCTTTTCACCAAGAAAGGAGACAAAGACCAATCAAAAAAATTTTTTTGTAATCCTGGTCTTAAATAACATCTCCTGGTTTGTTTTGGAATATTATTAAGGGTCTGAAGGAGAAAGAAATAATTGAAAAGAAAGTTCAAATCAGCTTTGCAAAGAGAACACTAAGAATTCAAGAGATTTCTCAGGACTCTTGAGAATTATGTCCACCGCGCCCAAATTCCATAACATCCAGACAGCAACGCAGAGTCCCACAGGAGAAGAAATGGGGCTTCCTGCACGCAAGGTAAAACTCATCTGATTCAAGCTGGTCCACTCCTCAGCGACATGCGGTTGCTTGGAACAGCAACAAGCCAGCGCCTGCACCGAAGTTCTAGGCCAGGTAAGTGGCTGCTGCCCAAGCACTTGTCTCAGAGGCAGGTTAGTCCGGCACTGCTGCCTGGAGAGGAGAGCAGTTCTATGCATGTTAACAAGCTCAGTAGAAGAAGGCAAACCACTTACCCAGCACCACATCAGGCGGGGGAAATACAAACTGGACACCGTGCAAATATTTATCTTTAGGGGACCTCCGAGAGACTACTGGAGGAAAGAAAATAAATATCCACACATGTTTACTCATAATGATGTCGAACAGGCCCATCTAAATACAAGTCCAGCATTTCATTAAACAGACTCCTTCAATGGCCCCCGAGCTGTGTAAATAGATTATAAATAAAGGCACAGATCCTCTTTTCAGAGTGGGTGAAGGTGTAGTGTTTGAATAATGATCCCTGTCTCCCAAACTGATCCCTTCTCTGAGGGTCCAGGAAGCAAGGAGTTGGCTGAAGGATTTTGTTTTCTTTTACAATAAAGTTGTTTGTGGAGGGACTTCCATTTGGAAGAAGTATATGTTCATTTTAACAGTTTTGGACAAACAGAAATTTGAAAATGGGAAAAAAAACCTGTGTGAAGGATTTAGTACATTTTATGCTCATCCTTGATCCACCCGAGGAAGGAGCTAGGAGTAGTAAGCTCAAGAACATTCACTGAACATGATTTTTAAAATGACTTCCACGGTGTCTGTGTCCTTATCTGGCTGGAACAACAAAGCTAATGTCGGACTCTGAGTTTGACTCCAAGAAGGAAAAGAACATGACCTCAGAACAGCCTCCTACAGCAAGGGCCCAAGTGATGCTGAGAAAGCCCTCGCTTTTAGACAAGACTCCAGCACGTATGTACACGTACACACACACACACACACACACACTCCTTTCACACAATGACCTGGTGTAAAGAAAGCAGGGAAATGGCTCTCCAAGCTAAGGATTCTCCCATGTTATTAGTCACCCCGCCCTCCTCCTTACTGGCAGCTGGGCTGGGCAATGACTCAGGAAGGCAGGAGGTGGGGAGAAGCTAGTTCACCATCACAGCTTTAAAAAAACAATACTGAGGCCCTTATAGGTATAATTAACTCATAATCTTACAAGTCATCTGGGGAGAAAAGAAGGAGGGTAATGGGGGGGGGGGGGTTATAGGTGAGTGTAGGAGCAAGGTGGGAAAGGAGAGGCATTAAGGAAATAGTATTAAAATGATAACCCCTATATTCATGAAGATGGCTCCTGTAAACCAGGAAGGGACATCTCTGTCAACTTCATCACGAACCATTCTGCTGTGGGGAACACTTCAGTGCCCAGCAAAGCCCACACGTCACTGATGAAATCAAGTCCCATTAGCAGTGCACATTACCTCCTGGAGGAGGATGTGAGCAGCATTGTGGAGTGTAACAGGGCCTCTAGGAGAGAAGGATGGCTGGGAGCAATAACATGCAACTCACTGTAGACGCGAGCCAACAGGGAGAGCTGAGTGCCAGGACATACCAAGGTCAGGCGGGGGAAAAACACTGCCAAACCCCAGTGTCTCCAGCACTAAAAGAATTCCCCCTGTACAAGGTGGGTCCTTTCTCTGAGTATATTTAATCTGAACATCTTGAGAGATGACACAGGTCCAAGGGAAACCCAACCTAGAAGCATCTGACTGTGTTTGGGGGTGACACCTGTAACTGCTGTGCTCATTTTTATGTTGGTACCTGAGGCAAAATGTCTGCGCTCCCTCTTCACTACTCAGAGGGCAGGCCAACAGCTTGTTCCCTGCTAACCCCACAGTAATCATATCATAGAAAGACCTCAAAGTGTTTGCCACCCTGCCTTCCTTGCCTGTCCCTCCCTGTCACAGCTGGCCTCTCACACCAGCCATGATGACGTGACTGCACCACATCAGCTCCAAAAGTGGAATATTAAGGAGGATAACACCCTGAGATTCTCAACACTCAATCACACATTCCCCAGCCCTTATGTTCCAGCCTATAGCTCTCCTATTAGCATGATTGGCAACTGATGTTTTTAACCAAACCCCACAGCTTCTGGCTCTTATTCAGGCCCAAACACAAAGGAATGAGTAAAAGCTGTTTTCTCCGCAGCAGTATCTCACCTCCTTGGCAGGTGGAGAGCGTGCTGTCTTGAGTAGCTGGCATCTCCTCCCACTCCTTGGAAAGGAATTCAGCACACACCACCCCTATCAGCCAACCCACCAGCCAGCTGACTCTCTGGGGGCAGCAGCGGGTGAGCAGCAAGGCTGGCCCCAGCTGCCAGGTTGAGGAAAATAAGTCTGATGAGTCAGAGGGCCGCTGTGTTAATTCTGCCCTCTTCTGGAGCCCAAATCTGAGGCCAGTGGTCTATGTTCCAGCCCCCAGAACAAGCCTCTCCCATCCTTCTGTGTAATCAATTACATTAAAATGTCACTGGAACTTTCTCGTAATGTCCTTTCTAAAAACCTATCGGTCCCATTAAAGCTGCCCTTTAATTTACCCATGTTTCGTCTACCATATTTGCCCGAAAATAAGACCTAACCAGACAATTAGCTCTAATGCGTCTTTTGGAGCAAAAATTAATAGAAGACCCAGTCTTATTTTACTATAAGACGTATTATAATAAAATAAGACAGTGTATAATATAATATTGGGTCTTATTTTACTATAATATAAGACCCGGTATAATAATATAATATAATATAATATAATATAATATAATATAATATAATATAATATAATATAATAAATATAATAATACTGGGTCTTATATTAATTTTTGCTCCAAAAGACGCACTAGAGCTGATTGTCCAGCTAGGTCTTATTTTTGGGGAAACAGGGTATTGCAATACATACATCAGCACATTCTGACAGGCACATAACTACCTACATAATATTAACAGACATCTTTCTTCCAAATGCTGGAATTTTGGAACGTCTTCTATTTGTTTTATGTGTGGTCTTACAGAGGCAGGGCTATAAGAACGGTGGTAGCCTCTTTGCAGGGAAAGGCTGCCACACTTGGTCTCTCAGACACCTGTCGTCATCTGGCCCTGTTATGGCTTCTAAGGTCTTCACACAGGACCTGGGCCACAGTGTGAGCGGGAGCACAGAGACTTGTGTGGAACTGGCTCTGCAGAGTGTGCACACTGTGTTTCCTTAGATGTGATGTAGATGGGGAGACGTTTAGAGTAGGAGCTCGTGAAATCATGAGGAGCCCAAAACGTCTGCCCCCACCTTAGAGCTGCAGCTGATCAGCCCAAGTGTAGCCACTGGGTATGATGTCAGGAAACTCTAGAGTCCTTCTGCAGGGAGCCTTGGAGGTTGGCTCGCCAGCTTTCTGCTGTCAAAAAGGAGGCATGTGAGATAGCCCATTTCCATGGCACAGGGAAGTTTTCAGTGAGAAATCATTCTGATAAACATGGTTGGCACAGGGTGGGCTGAACTATACCAGGTGGATGTGGCAGTAAGACTGTCATTAACTTAGTACTTAGCAAATAACACCCCCTGTCTAAACACCTTGACTGTCGCATAAAACCCTCACCACAATCTTGTGAGGTAAACAGTACTATTAACCCCATTTTAGAGATGAGGAGACTGAGCCCCAGTCCCAAGATCCTACAACTAGCAGGTGATAGTCCCAGGCTTTGAATCCAGGTCTGTCTAACTATAAAGTTTCCCTTGTCATTAGAGCCTGTCATATCTCCCAATGACATTATATTCACAGTGGATTTCTGAGTTCATTCCCTGTTATCAGCCCTCAAAACAATAAGACATTTTGGTGCCACCCAGCAGCAGGAAGCATAAGGGTCATTTCCTAGGTCAGGAATGTACGATAAACAGCTCACTGCACCAATAAATGACATTAAGTCAGGCCATCAAACAGCTGGTCAAAGCCAGTGGAATTGGTCCTCTGAGAAGGAAAGGCTGGTTTGAGAAGGGGATATTTTCGCTGTCTGATGAGGAAGGAATGCAGGGGTACTGGTAATCAGGTTAGTGGCTCCTTTCTGGTTCCAAGCAGCTTTCTGCTGCTTAGCAAACTTCTTGGGAAGGGAGCTCCATGGTGTCATTTTGTCTTCACAAGCCACTACACACACACACACACACTGCCAGGAAGTGAACCCTGCTCTCTCCCTGGCATTTGCTACTTCACTCTATAGCTCAGGTCACCCGGCCCCATGGAACTAGGATTGCCAGATTTACCAAAAAACAAACCAAATAAGATGCCAGTTAAATTTGAATTTTAGGTAAACAATAATTTTTAGTGTATACCCCATGCAATATTTGTGAATACTTATTTTTAAAAATTATTTGTTGCTTATTTGCAATTCAGATTTAACCAAGGTCCTGTATTTTACCTGATAACCCTAGATGGGCTCCCAATATAACACTACTCTCTTCAAAAGTTAAGTGTGCTAAAAAAGGTCAGAAAGTATCACACAGAGGGTGATTGGGATTTAACCAAGCCATCTAGGTCCCAAATCAAGCCCCAGAGAATCCTTACTGCACCCAGTCAAGAGACCTCCCTTAGGGCTTGATGAGAGTATCTTCTCAACAGGAAGGGCCTGAGCTAAGCAGTTTAGATCCCTAAATTCCCCAAGACAGGTAAAGGAGTCAATGGGACATTGATCTCTTTGGTTGCAAATACATAGTTCCTTTCTCCTCAGTTCCTGTTCATAGGTAAGTGTCCTTGTAACATTTTCCTCTGCTGGAGACAGCGAAACCCTTCCCTCTCCCACCCAAAGCACATTTTTAACAAAGCCACTAAGATTTCCCCAGCTGTAACTGCTCTTTCACAAAGATTTGCTTGGGGGAGCAAGCGGATGGGAAGAATCGCAGTTGCGTAGCCAAAAAAAATTACACTGGATGCCAGAGCAAGTTCATACTCGTAAACACCAGCTCTGTCCAATGTTTTCATTTTTCAAGTGCAAGCATGTTGCTGAAATCTGGATGCCACTTCAAAACAAGATTCTGAAAGAGCAGCAAGTGGGTTTCACTGGCACCAAATTCTTTCCACTCTTCCCAGCTCTACGGTGAAACAAACCTCAATGTTTCTACTTCACTGTCTATGGAAAGCCCGTTCCATTCCCCCTGGGAAATCCAGGGTGCAACCTACCAGGAGAGCAGCCTCCCCAAATTCCTGATGTAGTTCTGAAACCAAAATTCTGTATGGCCTCTCCCTCCTGGCTCTTATCTCTATGTCATCTGGACCACACACCCACAAAGAGTGATACCTGGTTTTGCAAGAACTAAGGACCAACAGCCTGAGTCCAGCTTCCTCTGGACAAGCCAAAACTCCCCAGGCTACCCACATCTGTAAAAGGCAGTCGCCTGCCTCCAGTTCCCCAACAGCTTGGCTCACTGTGTCTGAGCTCCATTCTTGGGGGAAGAGCAGGGTGACCTGTGACCTTGGCTAACCCTGAGGCAGTTAGTTACCTTGTCTGAGTCCAGGACCAGTGATAACTGGCAGCAAGAGGGTGGGGGGAGCCTGTCCCCAAGGGGAGCTTAATGAGAATATTCAGGATGATGCTTTATTCAAAAAAAGCATCATTAATAGTATGCCATTTCATATTGGAAAAGTATTGGTTTTGCAATACAAACTATGGGATCTGGGGGAAATCCTGCCTAATGAAGTCAATTTTTCCTAAGTGAACAGCTATAGCAGAAGGAGGGTAAATTACCTACTTCTGTCAAAAATAATGTCCAGTGTCCATTCCTGTAAAGAGAACATACATCCCTAATACAACCTGGGCCTTGAATCTTCAGTCCCACCTGACAAAGTAGATCTTACTGCAGCTTAGGAATGAGCTTTGGTTCTTACTTTTTTTTTTTAATACATCAAAGATACTTTGGTTTAACTGATTTGGATCAGACATATTCCATTATTCAGTGAGAACTGATGGGTAAAGAGGACATTTGTGTAAATGAATGGGGAAATTTTTGATGCACCAAGTTTAAGAGTTATACATGTGCAATGGTGTTACACTGTAAGTGCTATGAGTAACCAATAGGAATTACTATACTGTATGCACTTCAAGTAAGGTTTGTTATAATCAGTCAAACCATGTAAAAAGAGTAATGCGCAATTTGAAACAGGTGCCACGATTTATTAGAGTATAACGAGATCAAACAGCAATTTAGAAAGAGAGGGAGATAGGGAGAAATAGATTGTTTTGATGGATTCCACTTCTAAAGTTATCTTAGCAAAATCCAAGCCAGCTTTTTATAAAACTCTACCTAAGGTAAGTCACAACTAAGTACTGGCTGGCAGGTTGCTAACATACCCTAGAGAAACGTATATTATGATTCAGGAATATTAAAGAAATGTACTACTCAGCAAAAATACCTTAGCTCTCCTATAGATTAGAAAATTGAGCTTGTTCAGGGCTATTAAGGACAGCCCAGGGCAAAACAAAAGAAAGTAAATCTTGGCACTGTGGGGCTTAGAGATATACCTCCTCCTTTCAAATAAAAGGCAGATGAAAGAAGAAAACAAAGAGTTTTCATTTGTACTTTTGCCCTGGAGCAAATACTGATATGGTTTGCTTTATCCCTCTCTCCCCATGTTGTGTAGGTGGTTATGAAGAGTAGAGCTCACCTGAAGGGGTGGCAGTGCCACAGCCCAGAGAGAGAGTGAGAGGGGGCCACAAGGGATGCCAGTGCCCCCAGCAGAGCAGGAACAGCGTGACCAACCACCCTGCCTGCCTAAGCCCGAGGGGTCCCCTGAGACTGGAGACTTTCATTGCTAAAACCAGGAGAGTGTCAGGCAAATGATTGGTCACCCTCACACGCATGGAGGAACCTGCATGAGAGGCTCTTGGGGGGAACCAAGCAGATCAAGGGTTTAGCACCCCAAGCTGTATGGAGAACCAGGACTGTGGTACGCGGCCTGGTCCCCAGGCTTCTGTGCTATAGTTCGGCTCCTTGAGGGAATCTACTTAATTCTTCCTCTTATTTTTCTTGCAGTTACTGTGGAAGAACACAACACACACAAACACAGAGACATAGAAACACACATGCACACACACATTATATGCCTTTGCTATAAATATATTTACGTGCTACCGTGTTTCCCCAAAAATAAGACTTAGCCGGACAATTAGTTCTAGTGTGTCTTTTGGAGCAAAAATTAATATAAGACCCAGTCTTACTTTACTATAAGACCAGGCATAATATAATATAAAATACCAGGTATAATATAATATAAGACCAGGTATAATATAATATAATATAATATAATACCGGGTCTTATATTAATTTTTGTTCCAAAAGATGCATTAGAGCTGATTGTCCAGCTAGGTCTTATTTTCGGGGAAACATGGTACGTAGAAAACAAAAGAGCAAGTTATAGGATACATACAAGTAAAGGAAAGTAAAAGGAATGATCATTTCATTTCCCAGTCTCTGAATCAAATTTATTTATTTATTTATTTATTTATTTATTTATTTTATAGCTTCAGGTGCACAAAACAATGTAATAGACATTTATCATTTATATCCCTCACACAGTGATAACCCCCTTCCTCCCATCTACTACCCCTTTGACATCGCACACAGCCATTGCATTTCCACTGTCTCTATTCCTAATGCTGTACTCCACTTCTTGTAACTTATAGTTATATATATCAAATTGTAGTTGACATTCATTATTGTTCAGATGAAATCTTACCATTTGCAGCAATATGGATGGACCTAGAGAACGTTACGCTAAGTGAAATAAGTCAGACAGAGAAAGACAAATACCATATGATCTCACTTATATGTGGAATCTAAAGAAAAGAATAAATGAATGAACTAATCAAATTTATTTTAATCAAAAATAATTTTTAATTACAAAAGGAATATCCTCATTACAGAAAAAAAACAGTTAAAGAGGGAAAAAAGAGCAGATTCCCATTCTACTCAGAGACAACCACTCTTACCATCTAGCTGGACTTCCTGCTCTACTCACGGTCCTCATACTTGGCAGCACATTACACAGATTAACATGGGGAGCTTGGTAAAAATAGTGAAGCTGGGACACACCCCCAGAGATTCTGACTCCATTGGTCTGGTCTGATTTCATTGTTCCGCCATCAGTAATTTTTATAAGTTCCCCCAGGGATTCTAAGACACAGGGAAAATTGGGAACCACAGTGTTGGAAACTTTTCAATGTGTGAATCCTCTAGTTGAACACACACACACGTGTTTATATCATCCCTGGTGTGCTATTTTATTTCCTGCTTTTCTCACTCAACAAATATTGTGAATGGCTTCCCATGTCAATAAATCAATTTTGCAACACTTTAAGTGGTGGCATGGTGTTCCAATGCATGATAATTCCTTTAACAAATTCCTATTGTTGAACACTTTTATTGTTCTCAGGTTTTGCTCTCACATCATGATTAAAATTCTGGACTTGGAAGTTGAACTGCTTTGGTTTGAGTCCCAGACACTACCCTCGTTAATGGCAAGTGACCTCAGACAAGTTACTTCACTTTTCTGAGCCTCGGGATCCCTGTCTGTTAAATGGGGTAAGAGCGCTCTTTTAAATGAGATAATACACATAAAGCACAAACCATGAGCTTAAAAAGCATTAGTTATTATACTACTATTAATCTTTGCCCACTTTCCAAATTATGTTCTTAGGATAAATACCCAGAAGTTCAACTGAGTCTAACTATATGCACATTTTTTGAGGCTTATGATATAATTACCAAACAACCCTCCCATGAAAGTGTAAATTGAGAGTATCATGCAGTTACTGAAGTGTCTGTTGCACCAATTTAATATCTTAAGTTCATTTTTATAGTTTTGATGCACAAACATGACAGAAAGATCTATAAAATTTGAAAATTAAGCATAATATTCCCCTAAGTACTGTATTTGAAAAAATAATAAAATCTGTAATTTATTTACAATTTATCTCCTAACTGCCTTGCAATAAATGAGGTAGTTCATGGGCGGGGGGGCAGGGGGGCGGGGAGGGAATGACACAAGAGAGCTAAAATAAACATTGAGAAAAAATCTTATTTGAAAAAGAAAGTGTTAGCTATACCGGGAGAAAAAGGGATAGTCATTAATTTCAGCCTTGAGCTTCCTAGCAACAAAAGTAAAAACAGAAACATATTTCCCATTCCAAAATAAAAGGGAAGCATATAAGTTTATCTAGAAATGAAGGTCTTCCTGTCACTAAATTCTAAGAAGAATTACCATGCATTTCCTTATGTAAAAGCCACCAAGTAACATAATCAACAATATAGTTTGGCCCAAACTTGCTGAAGATATTAAGACTTTTTCATGTGACCATTTCTCACACATGAGAAAAGACAAGGACATAAAATGTGGTTGTATTTCAGTGAAGACAGATCTTTCGGTTCTAACATACACCATATACCATGTTTCCCCGAAAACAAGACCTAGCCGGACAAACCGCTCTAATGCGTCTTTTGGAGCAAAAACTAATATAAGACCTGGTCTTATTTTACTATAATATAAGACTGGGTATAATATAATGTAATATAATATAATATAATATAATATAATATAATATAATATAATATAATATAATATAATATAATATAATATAATATAATATAATACTGAGTCATATTAATTTTTGCTCCAAAAGACGCATTAGAGCTGATTGTCCGGCTAGGTCTTATTTTCAGGGAAACACGGTATGTTGGTGTTTGGCAATCCCAAGTTTGGTGTTTCTCAAGTGTAAGTTAAATTGTGTGGTCAATAATGCTGTTTACCAAATATTTCTGACTTTCCACATTTTCAGGCACTTCTCTGTCCCCTTCAATTAGGTGGAACCATGTGACATTCTGTGGCCAATGAAATGTGAGCATCAGTAATACCTGGAACTTCCAGGTGGAAGCTTTAAATACCAGGGCACATTTTGTCATAACACTAATACTACTGTGGTCATTAAGGGTGTTCAACAACAGGTCTTAGACATGACACCTAAAGCACAAGCAACCGAAGAAAAATAGATAAATTGGACTTCATAAAAATTAAAAGCTTTTGTGCATAAAAGAATGCTATCAAGAAAATGATAATACAACGCACAGAATGGGAGGAAATGCTTGCAAATCACATATTTGATAAGGGTCTAGTATCCAGAATACATAAAGAACCCTTACAGTTCAACAAATAAAAAGACAAATAATCCAATTTAAAAATATACAGAAGATTTGAATAGACATTTCTTCAAAGAAGATATACAAATGGCCAATAGCATATGAAAAGATGCTCAATATCATCAGTCATCCGGGAAGTGTAAATCACTTCACATCCATTAGGATCAAAAAGAGAGACAATAACAAATATTGAGGAGGAGGCGGAGAAACTGGAACATTTGTTCTCTGCTGTAGGAATGTAAAACGGTGCAGCCACTGGGCCAAACAGTTTGGCAGTTCCTCAAAACGTTAAACATAGAATTATCTTATGACCCAGAGAAGTTACTGCTAGGTATGCACCCAAGAGAATGAAAAACATATGTTCACCAAAAACTTACACATGAATGTTCACAGCAGCATTATTCACAATAGGCAAAAGGTGGAAACAACCCAAATGTCTATCAATTGATGAATAGATAAACAAAATGGTATATTCATCCAACGGAATATTATTCAGCAATAAAAAAAAAAATGAAGTTCTGATACATGCTACAACATGGATGAACCCTGAAAACACTAAATAAGGTGAAAGAAGCCAGACATAAGAGGCCACATATTGTATGATTCCATTCATATGAAATGTCCAGAATAGGTAAATCCATAGAGACAGAAGGTAGATTAGTGGTTGCCAGGGCCTGAGGGGGTAGGAAAACAGGGAGTAACTGCCAACTGGTACAGGGTTTGGGACGATGAAAATGTTCTAGAATTAGGTGGCAGTGATGGTTGCGCAACTATGTGAATGTACTAAAAACTACTAAACTGTATACTTTTTAATGGCATATTGTGAGGGTATGTGAATTATAGCTCAATAATATTTTTTTTAAAGAATGCTAAGGTTAAAATGAAGCCTCAGTCAGCTTTGGTCACTGAGTGACCTCAATTAGCAAAACCTCCTCAACTTCTGTTGAGTTAAATAACAGATTTTTTTTTATGTTGCTCTGTAAATTCACCAAAAATACAAATTTTGTTTAAAAGGAATAAATGTGTACAGACTCCAAAGTTAATTTAAATTATTTTCATGATTATGTTACTTAGATATACGCGTATGCAAATATAAACTTCAGTTTAAAGTCCATGGGCTTATATTAGGTTGGTGCAAAAGTAATGGTGGTTTAAAAGGTTAAAAATAATTGCAAAAATCGCAATTACTTTTGCACCAACATAATACTTACAAACAACAATAAAGCCAAAACAAGCTTACAGATTGAACACATACAAAACTACAAAATTAATAACATTCAGATTACCAACATTAAATCAATGTGTGAGGTGATGCTGTTTGCTGAAACTGAATCATACTTAAATAGGCATTGACTCCTAAGGCACAGTCTCTCATATCTGACAGGCATATGGCGTCATACCATGTAACACCACAATTCTCCATCACTTTTCTAAGTTCCTACAACAATTTACCCAGTCTTCACTTAGCACGAATGCATCTCATTAACCTGTAGCAAAGTAATTCTACTCTATACTAACACAAAAACAAATACGCACACAAATTATCGACAAAGAAATATTATGACAGTATTTATGTATAAACTGATAGTTTAGATTACCTAGAATATATTTATATTAGCTTTTTTGGATTTTTGTCAAAATAAACATTTCATTTTTTATTCTCTTAGCAAAGTCTCATGTCCCCAAGAATATATTTGCTGACCCATGGAGGCTTCATGGCTCTCGGTTTGAGAACCACGCTGCTGTAGCCTAGACAACTGGTTTTCAAATTTGAGTATGCATCCAAATCACCTGGGAGGGTTTGTTAAAACACAGGTTGCTGGGCCCCACCTTCAGAGTTTCTGATTCAGTAGGTCTGGGATGGGGCCCAAGAATTTGCATTTCTAACAGTTCCCTAAGTTGCTGCTTTCCAATAGCCATCAATTCAAGACAGATTTCTAAGGAAGGAACCAGACAGCAAACAATTCAGGGATACACTGTCCTCTGATACCTGATCACATTCTGTAGGGCTCACTGAAGAGAGAGAACCATCAGCTTTAATCACCAAACTAATTAGGTGGGAAAGTTAGCCTTCAGTAATAAAAACTGTGATAGTTAATTTTATGTGCCAACTTTACTGGGCCATAGGGTCAAACATTATTCTGGGTGTGTCTGTGAGAGTGTCTTTGGATGAGATTACCATTTGAATCAGTAAACTGATTAAAGCAGGTTGCTCTCCTTAATATGGGTGGGCTTTGTCTAATCAGTTGAAGGTCTGAATAGAACAACAACGACAAAACAACAAAAAACCTCCCCCTAGTAAGAAGGAATTCCTGCCTGACCACTTTGAGCTGGGACATCATTTTCTTCCTGCCTTTGAACTCAAACTGAAACATTCACTCTTTCTAGGTCTTGAGCCGGCTGGCATTGGGGCTGAAACTGCACTATCGTTCTTCTGGGTCCCCAGCTTGCCAACCTATCAATCTCCATAATCATGTGAACCAAGTCCTTAAAATAAATCTCTCTATATATGTACTTCTTATTGGTTCTGTTTTTCCTAAAGAACCCTGACTAATACAAAAACTAATGAGCCTTTCTTGGATTTTCACACAGACTGAGTCCAGAGGTAAAATGGGGAAATTCTCATTAATAAACCTTCGTGATCCATCCAACTCCAGTCAAAGGTTTCTATAGCAACCGGAGTTCCCAAGCGAGGCTCAGGCCACATTTTTACAAACTGCAGCTAGATGAGTGAAAATAAGTAATCCTTTGGGATCAACCAAGAAAACAAGGACTAATAAAAGACTAGCACCAGTGCCTGAGTTGAATTAACTCACTAAGATTTAGGACTACAAAACACAGGGCACACACACCTACTCTATCAATGATTACCTAATTTCTTAAAGTCAAAACAACAATTTCACACCATAACCAGTATTTCATACAAGAAAATATTTCTTTTCTTCTTTTTCCATTATTCCTCCAAACTCATTCTTCACATACATAATAGTGTGTTAAGAGTGTAAGCTCTGCAGTC
The DNA here is from genome assembly GCF_057876585.1 of Rhinolophus sinicus. NCBI lineage: Eukaryota > Metazoa > Chordata > Mammalia > Chiroptera > Rhinolophidae > Rhinolophus > Rhinolophus sinicus. The sequence goes on along the minus strand of NC_142517.1, from coordinate 161,007,313 downwards.
TTAATTTTGGATATCAATGTCATCATTTGTTAGTTGTGATGAACTTGAACAGGTTACTTAAGCTGTATAAGCTCAGTTTGCTCATTGGTTCACTAGGAATAAGAATTCTAACCCCGGGGCCAGCCCGGTGGCTCAGGCAGTTGGAGCCCCATGCTCCTAACTCCAAAGGCTGCTGGTTCGATTCCCACATGGGCCAGTGGGCTCTCAACCACAAGGTTGCCAGTTCAATTCCTCGAGTCCCACAAGGGATGGTGGGCTCTGCCCCCTGCAACTAAGATTGAACACGGCACCTTGAGCTGAGCTGCCTCCCGGATGGCTCAGTTGGTTGGAGCATGTCCTCTCAACCTCAAGGTTGCCGGTTTGACTCCCACAAGGGATGGTGGGCTGCGCCCCCTGCAACTAGCAACAGCAACTGGACCTGGAGCTGAGCTGCGCCCTCCACAACTAAGATTGAAAGGACAACAACTTGATTTGGAAAAAAGTCCTAGAAGTACACTGTTCCCCAATAAAAGTCCTGTTCCCTTTCACCCTCCCCCCCAAAAAAGAATTCTAACATGTATCAGTCAGAATCTAACCAATAAAACAAAAACCATTTTTAAGTATTTATAATAGAAAAAGCTTAATGCAGGGAATTATTTCCACAGATGAAGGGGGAGCTGAGAGGAAGGAAGCCACTAATAACCCTGGGGTGGAAGACCAAGAAGGGAGATGAGATGGGTCACCTCAGGAAGCTGGGTCTGAGGGCTTGTCTGGCAGCTGCCGCCAGAGCAGCCACCCGAGGCAGAGGCGGGGGTGGGGGGTTCTCTGGCTTCTCCCTTCCCCCATTTTTCAATCCTACCAGCGCCTTCCACTGGGCACACCATCCAGATAGAGCCTGGGAAACACACCCTGTGCGTTGGCTTTTCTGTGACACAGAGCGGGGGCTATATCCGAGGACCAACGGGCCCAGGCCAGCATGAGACTACAAGGATTAAGTGACAACACATGTCAAGTCCCTGGTCTGCTACAGATGGCAGGGTCCTTTGTGTATTTTAAATTGGGGCTCTTGTGTCTCACTTGCTTTTTCCTCACCCCCTTCAACAAATTTTCCACTCCTCACGGTTTCTTTTTGTCCTCCTACTCTCGCATCACCCAGTTCTTTCCTCCCACTTCCTCGCCCACACTCAACAGCAGACAGCAAGTTGGCTGGCCTCCCAATGTGACTACAGAATCGATGAAATCCAAGGGACGGCGGTTTCATGGTTTCGCTGCCCAATCCAGTGATGTCTTTCTCTTCTCAGAGCCTGAAACCCCTGCTTCCACACACCAGGTCGCACAGGCACGACCCACACAAATAAGACAATGAGACATGTTGGCCGTTTATCCTGATGTTCTCCCTCTACCCACACCCATCACCGGTTGCCACATTAGACTGTGCAGTTTGCCACGGAGTCACCTCCTTTGAACACTCTGGCCGGTCTACTTATTTGAAGAAGGAGCAGATTGAACAAGATATCCTCTGAGTCCCCTCCACCCCATCATCCTATGACACTAATGATCAAGTTAATGGGGACCATGAAATGGAGGCCACCCCAGTGTCCCGGCCCATGTCCCAAATCTAAACTTAAGTCAGCCTGCACTTGCTAGACACACCTCACTGTCAAGGAAATCGAACACCAATCACAATCTTCCAGCTCAGCACTGCCCAGCTTACCTCACCCTAGTAAACAGGACCCGCTGGCCTTATAAGGAAATCGCCGCCCTCCTGGCCGTTCATGCCCTGGTTTCTCGCTGTCTCTCTAAGGCTCTGTACAACTCTTGCTCTTGCCCCAAATCCCTGGAGAAGAATGCTCCAGTGCTTGTGAGGCACTATACTCCCCCAATCCATGGAATGATTTCCCTTGAATAAAGGACATCAAACTCATTACCAAATTGTTTTGGTTTTGCCATTTGACATTACTATGGTTTGCATTGTGTAAGACTGGATTGTGGTCTATTCCCTGCCTGCCTATGTTACATTTAAGAACGAAAGACCCCAAGGTTTATCCTAGGAGCAGCACAGAGTACAAAGCTCTCAAAGCCAACCTTCCTTATGAATAAATTACTTGTAGATTCAAATAATTCAGAATTAGGAAGGGAAAATTAGGGCAAGAAAAATTACTCCATTGCACAAGGCCTATAATGAAGCTTGTGTGCCAGTTTATATCTTTCCCATTCCCAAAACACTTGTACAGTTTTCCTTCCTATCTCTTCCCTGAAGTGTACAGAAGTCATTCCTCTGTCACTGTCTTTAACATTTGGAACCCAGATGTGACCTGATTCATCAGCTTGACCAACACATACCTGTCTCCTTGTTAAGTCCAAATAGGAAATGGCTGGGCGATAACTCAACTTTCTGCTTTGTACCAGATTGGAGACAAGTCAGGGCAGGCTTTGAGACATTTTAACCAGCCCCTGAACCAGCAGCAGCAGCATCACCTGAGAACCTGATAGAAATGCAAATTCTCAGGCCCCATCCCAGCCCCACTAAAACAGACACGTGGAGGGTGGGGCTACGCAATCTAACAAGCCCTCCACGTGACTCTGATGTATATCAGGTCGGAGAACCATAAGGCTAGAAACAAACAAAACTGATGGATTCAAGCAAAACATAGTATTGGTCTTTTTTCTAGTGACCTGAATTTGAATTTAGGCCCCAGATCCCCCCACAGTCTGAAATCTACAGTCTATCTGATGCCTATTTTATTCAGTACTCATTGCACTGGGAAGGCTTTTATTATTAAGGGACAGTAATTTCAAGTAAGAATACAATGGGAATTAAAACACTGCTCCTATTGTCCTGTCAAAATGAACAAATTCCCCTCGACCAAACTGTCATTTTATGTTTGGGAGGAAAGGCAGGCTATGTGCCTTTATCCAAGCATGCCACACTTTTTCTGGTAAGTGCTTCTTTCCCATAATGGGTGAATGTGCACAAGCGCCCTTCTGTAACCACGAAGAAATAGCAGGTCCTGACATGGGAATGGAGCCATATTTCCTTGCTCTTTTTTTTCAACCTTGTAAAAGCTCTTCATCCTTTCCAAATAGAGGGGAGTTTTGGCAAAGAATTCTCCAGGGTGACAAAAAGCACTTTCTCTTCACTCTTTTGTTGTGCTGTTAGATTTAAAACCCTTTTGCCCTGAGAACAATACACTGCAGAATTACTTTTATGTTGCTGCTTTCCACTGTGCTTTCCCTGACCCTTAGAATAATAGGCTGCCATTTTAACATCAGAGAACCTGTAGCTGCAGTGAAGCTAAGTTTAATATAAGGCAGGCCTATAAGTACTATTACTCCTACTCTTAGCTGGACTTCTCTAAGGGGTTTAATTTTAAAAAAGCAACGTGGCACTCCAGTTAGAAGGCCAGTTAGCAGGAAATGCACTCCCACATCAATAGCATGCTAACCACCCTGGAGGGCACACAACCCGAAAGGTAATTTGGGAAATTTAGGAAGTCAGAGAAGATGAATAAATAAGAGAAAAACCAGCCAATTTCCTTTTTATAAAGACTATGATTGTAAACTGTAATCTTCTTCTCATCACTAATGAAATAGAGGAAAGAGGGAGTTAAAAATACATGGTAGTGTTAAATAACCCATAGCTAAATGCCTGGGCAACATCAAAAATATACATCTCTGATGGAAATGCATTGGGGGCCTAGAAATTTGATGTAGGATGTTTTTCTAAATACAACTCCCTAAAGAAAACTCTTCTAAAAAATCTGTAGCACTAAACCGGAAATATACTATGTATTTCTCAGCACTGCGACCAGTGATAGAAAACCAGCTATAACTCACTATAGCCTCAAGTGAAATGAAGATTTGCTGGTTAGCTCAATAATTAGATTATTCTAGACAGTCAATCTGGGCAAATCATGTCCCAAAGCTAATGTTTCTCCTTGTAATTATCTTATGTCTGTCTACAACCATCAAATTAACCAGATAATTGTGAAGTCTCCAACATGATGCGCAGACAAGCTGTAGGGCCTCTGTTGGGGCTTCTCCTTTTGTTCCATCTCCTTCCCACATATATTGCTATTTACTCTTCCATCCTTTTTCCTTCAAAAGTTACTTGGGCTAATTGAAGAAAATAGGCCACCTGGACCTATGATTTATAGAAGGATGTATTTGCAATGTTCCAAATCTGGTTTTTGTTTTAATTAGAATTCACCTCTAATGGCTTCAAGCATTCCACCAAAACGCGCGTTGAAAGAGAACAGAGAACACAAAGAAGTTGAGACGCTCAGACTAGCGCGCCACAATTTTCAGAGGGCTGTTTCATAGCCTGGTTTGTCTCATCCCACAGCCCGGTGAGGTGGTGCTTATTTTAAACGCATGAAAATTATGTCTTCAAGTGACTGTCCCAAGATCAAAGGGCTAATAAAGCAAAGATGTCTTAGAACTCAAGTCTCCTACTTCTGAATGCTCCGAGACTGGTCTGGAATGTACTTGTAGGAGTCAAATACCAAGGAAGGTGTAATTCTCATCCCTTAACATGAGGGTACCGTGTTTCCCTGAAAATAAGACCTAGCTGGACAATCAGCTCTAAGGCGTCTTTTCGTGCAAAAATTAATATAAGACCCGACCTTATTTTACTATAAGACTGGGTATAATATAATATAATATAATATAATATAATATAATATAATACCAGGTGTAATATAATACCGGGTCTTATATAAGACCGAGTATAATATAATATAATACTGGGTCTTATATTAATTTTTGCTCCAAATAGACGCATTAGAGCTGATTTTCCAGCTAGGTCTTATTTTTGGGGAAACACGGTAGAATACAGAAGAATCCCTGCAGCAGGATGGAAATGGACAGAGGTGTCTGAGCTTGGCATCTATATCTGTGAGGTTTATGTCTCCAAACTAGAGCTTCCTAATCATTGCAATGACAGCCTCCTGCCCCCGCCTTCACAGTGCCAGTAAGAATGAGAAAATGAAGGGTTTTAGCCCTCCAGTTATGGCTAAAAAGGTTGGCAATGGAAGAATTTCTCAGCGCTCCAAAGCAACATTTATTATAGGTTAGTAATTCCAACTTTTTTTGCACCTGAGATTTGTTTTATTTCAGAAGACCCAGACCCTCACACCTTCTGAGTTATGATGCTCCAGAACTGAGAAAATTTCCAGATTTTCCTTTAAAATCCCTGGAGTCCAATAAGTTGAGGAGGAAGCTTAGCCTAAATGAGACTAAGGTCCCATTGGGTACCATCTTGGCCAGTTTTCACAGACTGGGGGATTGTGTCTGAACTACAAGTTCAAAACCAGAAAAGTCAGCTTAATCTTAGTAATTAATCCCAATGAAAACTATTCATTCTATCCAAACTTGTCAACACTGATTCTTGTCCAAGAGCTAATTTATTGAATTAAACTGGGTAAAACCTTTCCTATGACTAGATAGTTGCACGTTCTAACCAGGACATCCCTTCTATACAGAGAGGTTTTTTCAGTGAGAGCAGTATTATTGAAAAAAGGTAGACATTTGAGGATGTTAGGACAAGCATTGTGTGGGAAATTAAGGATGGGATGGCTTTAAAGCATGAAGTAAATAGAAAGGGAGTGCTTCTAAAATGTAAATGTAGTTGATCATTCAAGGTGAGAAATCTCTCAATATGCATGGAACAAAGTCCCAGGGAGAGAAATACTTTTATGTGGAGCAAAGAAAATAGGACACTTTAGGGCAACCTGAAGACCAGCCACCTAAAACATCCCTTAAATATATAGAAATAAGGAAGCCAGTCAAGAGGCATTGCCCCTGATCACATAGTTAAGAGGGGAGAACTGAAACTAGTATTTATCCAGTACTTCTTCATATCATTTAGAATGCATTTTGTTGTAAAAAAAAAAAAAAAAAAAAACAGAAAAATGAACTCAAACTGACTAAAAACAATAAAACTGATCCATTCATCCCTAGCACTGGAAATCAGAGTTGGATTTGATTCAGTCACTTAACAGCATTATCAGTGATCCAGGTTCTGTCCTTCTCTCTGCTCTGATACTGAGGAGGAGCTCAGTTAGGGGTCAACCAGAGCACAGACATGCGGTCTCTCCATGTGCCTGGGATTTCTCATATGGTAGGTGAGTTCCAAGAGGAAACATCCCTGGGTCCCTTCGAGTATTCAGGAGGAAGGAAGGAGGAATCTGCAAGGCTTCTTATGACTTAGCCTAAAAAGTCCCAAAATGTCATTTCTACAACATTCTATTCGTTAGGCAAGTCACTAAAGCCAGCCCAGGTGTACAGGGAAGGGGAGTAGACTCCACCTCTTGGGGGAAAGAGCAATATGTGTACAGGAGGAGACACATATTGTACCACAATGTGACGTGACTGAGCACCATAGAACCGGACCGCTATTCAGAAACCTCTAAGTAGCTGTCACTGCCTGTGTAGTGAAGACCAAACTCCTGGCCTTTGAGACCCTCTGACTGGCCCAGTTAACTTTTCTAGCCCGTTTTCCACTGTTCTCAGCCACATATTATTATTGCCTAAATCAACCCTGTGTTTTTCCACTGTTTTGCTTTTGCTTATGACATTCCCTTTTCTGCAGAGGCCCCCCCCCCCCCACCATCCAGTTTTGAACCAAACCGTATCCCATGCAGGCCCAACTCAAATCCCTCCTTCCCCTGACCTGACGACCTCAGGCTCAGATTTCAAACCTTTCGGAACTCCTCCCACACGACCAACTAGACCTTTCGCATGGAGCAGTTCATTGGGTAACGTACCATCTGATAGCATGGCTTCAGTAAAGGGAATGGACAAGGAATGGCAGGCTTTCTTGCGCATTCTTTTCATGGTTTACTTTTTCACAACAAACATTTAGTTTTATAATAGAAAAACGAATTTAAAATATTAAGCCAGGACTAACAGAAATTCATCAGAATGATAAGAAGTAGAATAATCTCCAAAGTTTCATAAAGAAAAATAGTTTACTCTGGGAATACTGAAAACACTCTAAATGATATTAACTCATGGCTTTATCCACCATTCATGTTCCACTACTCCTAGTGTGTCTTCCTCTGGGTTATTGTTTTCACACCCCAGTGTTTTCTCTGAGACTGTTTAGCAAACGGAGGAGTGAAATCAGAAGAGTCAAGAAACTTTGAAAGCTGCACAAAATATTTGACAATGGAGCCATCAAGTCAAAAGTCATCCTTAGCCCTGACTGTGGGCTCACCATCTTTTATGAACATGGAAAGAGGGGTCAGACATGAATCAAACCAAGGCCACGTCTGTCTTTAGGCTATTTCACAATGGATAGTCTTGAAAATTGCCAGCCCACAAGAGAAAATCTGCTCTTTGCCTGAATCTGTTTTTCACAACATAAGCTCTATAAATAGATTCTTCTGGTACCTCAGCCTTTGCTCAATGTTGGCTTCCTTAACTTAAAAAACAAAAGAAAGTAAAACCACACAGGGAGCAGCTTCCACAAGGACGTCCTTCAAGCCTTCTACCAGCTTTCAGACAAGAGAACGCATTCCTAACTAAGAATAAGATCTTTCATTTGTCAAGGCAAGAGAAAAAGAACTCCACAGCCGCCTCAGGATTAACCACCCTGACTGAGAATGCATCTGTCTAGGGTTGGTCTGCCAACTCCTTCATCAGCTCCACCAAGGGGAAAGCACTGTGATAACCCCTGGTCCTTCTCCCATGTGTCTGGTGGGGAAAACAAACAGTAGATGAGCCCTTCCTTGCCTTTGTAAAGTAGCGTGGAAGATAACTATAAACAGAGATGCCCTTGATAACTGTAGATGATGAAGGCAAGTGTTGCCCCTAGAAAGAGAATTAGGTAAAGAAATAAGGATGAAAGGAGGTCCCTGAATATTTCCATGTTGTTATATCTTAAGGAGGTATTCCTGCAATGGATATTGTGAAAGACATAATTTCTCCCTCTTATACTAATCCATTTCCGTACAAGGTGTCACCTGGTACATGAAAAGACAAGAACCCCTATGAAATCCCCAATGAGGGAACAGGGAGAGGGACAGGAGAAGATAAGCACAGCTGGCTGAAAGTTAGGGTTCCAACCTGCCTTTAACAATCTAAATCCTTCCAGCTGCTATGGAAAGGGAGATGGCAGAGAGCTACAGAAGTTTCTGGAGTAGAAATACTTCACTGTCAAAATGGATCAGAGCTTACTTTCAGGGCAGGGTTATGAGGCGACACTGCCGTTAACCTCCATGCCCCAAATCTCTCACATGTTTACTGAGGTGGGAAGCTCAGGGAGAAGGGTGTTATGATGACCCAAGCAGCTGCCAGCCTAGTGCACGGCTATTAGATGGTTGTCTAGACTTGTACCCTGTGAGTTATGATGAAACAGATGGATAGAACTCACAGAATTCCCTCACCAACAAGTTCCTCTCAGAGAACTTTATTTGCAAAAACACTCATGTGCTTAAAAGGTGCATTAATTGGAACTAAAAGAGCCAAGTGATTTGCAAGCTACTGTATAAACAAAGTCACTTGTGGCCAGACAAATGCATGGCTTTCTAACATCATGTAACGTAGCCCTCATTTAAAATGTGACTTTTGAGGAAAAACTTGCAGTGAAGGAGTTCTACAGGGGTATCTGTGTGAGGAGCTTGTCAGTCAAAGGGAACGGCCAGGCTAAGGAATCACAGGTAGATTTCCCTTTCCCACATTCGGGAACTTCATCCTTATGAGCAGTGTCACAGGCCAGGATGACCCAGTGGCAGCGAGGCCCGAGCAGGCCACCAGTGGTGAGGGAGCTGCCGGGTTATCCTTTAGGCCTTCGGGATGACGGAGAAAGGGACTGTGGAGTCCCAGAGGCTTGGACTCCTTCCCTTTCCATGCCCACTTCCCCCCTCAGTGAGCCCATCAAGGTTCTCTAGTGTTTTTAGATAAACAAAGCAGAGAACCGGATAGAAGTGTTATAAACTTAAAGTTACATTTATAGTTCAGAAGAAAAAAACTAAGACAAAACTTTCCCTTTGTGAAACAAGTTTCTGAAATTCAAACAGTATTACAGCAAGACAAATACAGTTTCATAGGCTAATATATTTGAACCAAGATTTCTTTTGGAAACATGTTCTAATAAGTCACCTTTACATGAAAAAACAAACAGATTTCTTTTGGAAGCCTATGGGGATGGATGGAAGTATTTTTTCATATAAATTTAATCTTAATCTAATAAAATTTCTAATTGGCCATCTTTGCACAGCTCTTCATCAATTTTCTATCTTCAAAATAAAGAACGTGGGCAGCCAGATGGCGCAGTTGGTTAGAGCACAGCTCTCAGCAACAAGGTTACTGGTTCAATTCCCACATGGGATGGTGGGCTGCACCCCCTGCAACTAAAGACTGAAAACAATGATTTGGAGCTGAACTGCGCCCTCCACAACTAGATTGAAGGATAATTACTTGGAGCTGATGGGCCCTGGAGAAACACAGTCCCCCAATATTCCCCAATAAAATTTAAAAACAAACAAAAAAACACGATGCCCTACAGGGCAATTAATAAACATTTAAAAAAAATAAAAATAAAAATAAAAAAATAAAGAACGTCTTCCGGATGCCCAGTTGGATGCAAACTTGATGGGTATAGGGACATGTACACTGTCCTTTGACATTCATCTGCCACAGGATACAGCTTTCCTCGATTTTCCTGCTAATGAAGATGGATCTGAAGATAGCCATTGCCACACTCCTGCTGGCATTCTGGCATCAGGTGGGTTTTGAGGTTCAATTTATGACCTTGAAACAGAGGATCTTCCTATGTGTGTAACTAACCAGATGATGTAGGAATTAAATCCACGAGTTTCAATTTGTGGATACTGGAAAATCAATCCTATATTTAGCAGTATACTATGGATTATACCAGCCTAGATAATGCAAGTATCTCTAAACCAATGAACTAATCCACGACTATTTATTAATGACCATCTATCATGTTCCAGGCACTGTGCTAGGTTCCTCTCCTCATAGCGATGTCTAGAATTTCAAACCTGTAAGATCAATTAATGAATATTAATTGATTTTATGTACAAGTTGAACACTCTGAAGAACTTAAAAGTACAATTTAGAGTTCCATCCTCCAGGAGACCATCCCTGACCCTTCCAAGGTGGGGGAGGTATCCTTCTTCTGAATTGCCCTTTGTGCATATTTCTATCATTGGGCTGACCTCACTGTTCTATAGTTCTCTTTGTGCGTCTGTCCCTAAATGCAAACATGACATCCATGAGGGCAAGAGACTCTGCTGGCAAATCCTCACAGCCAGACCTAGAACAGGGCTGCTGTATAATAAATAATCAGTGTATTTTGAAGATATGAAAAAATACCAAATGAATAAATGAATGGAGAGAAGCCAGACCCTTAACCTGTGACCCAAATCAAACTTCAAGGTTAGAGACTTTTTAGACTATGGCAGTGATTCTCAAATGGGGCCAGGTAGCACTGCCCCTACAATCTGTGATGCTCATTCCTTCCTGCCTCCATTTATTTAAGAACTACCTATGTCAGGAACTATGTTAAATATGCATAGATAATAAAAGATAGAGTCCCTGGCCCTGGGGAACCTGTGGTCTCACAGTGCTTCTGGAACAACACGAATCCATAGTGGCCTCTGGGGACTGCCAGGTTTTATTGACCTATCTAATTCTATCATGTTCTAGGAAAGTCATTCTACCAGAAAATAATGGTATTTTCCATAGAGGCAACATAGTATTACAATCCTGAAAGCATGTCATTAAAGAAAATGTTAGTAAAATAAGCTCAATAAGCTGGTCTTGTGTTTTTCCATTAAGTTTAATTTACTAGATGTTCATATTTATTGTCAGATAAATAGCAACAGGTACCAAAAAAGTTAACATCAGTTATGGATGGCAAGTTTTCACCTGAGAGAACTGAGTCCATTTTCTGTGACCTGAGAATTGACCTTCACAGTTTGACTTTAGTGGAAAAATACCACGATGTTCTATACATAGCAGATTACATTGAGTGGTTGTAAAGGTTAAGGTTGTAAAGGTTGAGTGGCTGTAAAGTGATAAAGGGTAGCACCTACTGGCAGGATATTACATTGCAGCTCAGTTCTATTAAACATTAAAGAATACACCAAAAGAATCACACCAGAAACAATAGTGTTAGTTTGTGAGTTTTCTGTTCCTCAACATGCAAATCCTCTTTCTATTTCAATAGAATCCTCCACTGTAAGGGGCCCCAACTTGTACTATAGAAGCTAACTGGAGAGACCCTCCCCCCCATCTTGGCCTCAGATAGGATCACCTGTGATTTTGAAACTTAAGTAAGAGACCCCAGGAAGAAGGGATGATTAGGGCCGCAGTAGTGGAAGAATTTCAAACCTATAAGATCAATTAATGTCGCAGCAGTGGAAGAATCCAATTTAGATTCGGTCCGGCAGCAGGAACACAATGTTCTGATCAGATTATTTCTGCTGCCTGGCCTCTCTTAGTTCCTACCTCTTTTCAGCATCTGCTTTTCCAAACTTCTTATCAATTTTGTGAACTATCCAACCTCTATACAATAAATTATTTTTCTACTTAAGGTAACCAGAATAAGTTTCTGTTGCTCACAACCAAGAATCCAGGCTGATATACTATCTAGTGCTTTTGAGTGCTAAGCCTCACACACACATTATCTCATTTAGTCCTGCTCTGACAAAATCCTAGGAGGTAAGAATAGAGGAGGAAATGGTGGCTAAAAGACTAATCATTATAACTTGCCCAAGTCATACAACCAATTTGGCAGAGCCAGGATACAACATCAGCCAGTTTGATGCTAAAACTAATTCTCTCAATCATTTCACTACCTCACAAAAGAAAAAATTCTGAGACTTTTGAAAGTATGAAATTGAAAGATAAGACTTGAGACATATTCCTAAGGTCTACGGGTATTGTGAGCTAATAAACTGCAGGGAGAAGTTCTGAAAAGCTAAAAGGGAAATGAAATATTCAGGTAAGATTGGAAATAGTTTTACCCTGAAGCAAATGAAACTTATGTGCTCTTCATGTGCAAGGGGCCCCTTCCAAAGCCACAAATTTAATTTTGCATTTATAAATTGGTACTCTTCTTCCTAAGGAAGGCCCCTCAAAATGGTATAAGCTTCAGACTCCACAATACCTGGGTCCATCCATTCCTGGATGAGACCATGAATTTATCAGATTAGGGATTCCTTTTCTAGCCCCAGGTTTGGAGATAAAGCAGAGGATTTTACAGGGAGACATACACCTGCAGAATATGGATAAAAGCACAAGTCACCTTCAAAGCCAATACTCTCCTATGTCCCGGCAAGAAAAAGGAAGAGTTAGGAGTTACTTCTCACCACTCAGATAGGATTCAGCACACACTTGGGAACCCACGGGTCCCCAGAATGCTGGCTTCCGTCTTGTCCAACAAGAGGAAAGATAAGATCTTTGCACTCAGCAGGTTCCATAGCAGCAGCAAGACCGCGCCCTCCTGTCTCAGCCCAGGCAGCCATCAGACCCTCCTTCTTATGGAACCAGCTCGATGTGGTCCTCACTGTCAAGAAGTGGAGCCAGACAGCCAGGCCTCAGCAGGGAGACTGGAAGGATCCCGTCTGTATTCAGAATGCTATTTTATTCATCATAGATTTTTTGCATTAATTTTTATTTTTAATTGTGCAAAAATAGTATTTATCACGATTAGGGAGTTTTGTGGCACCCCTTTAAATTTTGCACCCAAGATCAATGCCTGGCTTACCTTAGCCTGAATGTAGAGAATCTCCAGATGTGCAAAGGCTGGGGTTTCTCCCCAAAAGAGTAATCACTTACCCAATCATCCACCTATATTTCCAACATATCACTGCTACCTAAATTCAAATTGCTGTACTATAAACCGGATGCATCGTCCATCTTTATGTCTAAGTCTTATGAGCCTTTGGGGATAGGCAAAGAAACCAATGTCTTACTCAGTAATATTGTTTAAAAACTTCTTTTAATCCTTTGAATCCCCGGGGCAGGATTGTCCCACCAAGACAAACAAGGTTTAAGCCAGTGGTCCTTTGCCCTGGCCACACATTAAAATCAGTTGGGGAGCTTTTTAAAAATGCCAGTACCAGAGTCCTACTTCCACAGATTCTGATTTAATTGGTCTGAAGTGACACCCAGACAGACTTTATTAAAAGAGCTCTACTGAGGTATAATTTACATACCATAAAATTCACCCATTGTAAGTTCGATGATCTTTTTTTAGTAAATACATATGGTGGTGCCACTACCACTACAATCCGTATAGAACCTTCCTTTCACCCCAAAAAGCTCCCCAGTTTCAGATTGTAGTCAGTCCCTGTTCTACCCCAACCCCAGGCACCACTGGTCTGCTTCCAGTCTCTATAGATTTCAAGTAATGGTATTTTTAAAAAGCTCCCCACGTCATTCTAGTGTGCAGACACGGTCAAGAACTACCATACTAGACACCAAAAAACTAAACTCTCTCTTTAGTTCTGCCTCCCTCACAAAATGTGGACATTTTCTATTAGAATTTAGAAATCAATCTCTAATTTCCCATCAGTAAGTCTTGGAGAAATAGAATAAGTTTTGTGACAAATACCCTGTAATCAACTGTACTGAAATACCATCATGTGAAAGATGCCTGTACGTATATCTATACCCCTAGTAAGTATGAAAGGCCACATTTGTACTCAGGCCTAAGATACAGAGTTCTTTTGTTCTCTGGTAAAATTAAAAGCCCGCTCTGCTATCTTCAAAGTCATTCACTGCCTTAAAAAATTAACAAAGAAACATTTACCTCAGACTGAAAAATTATGAAGATTACAAAACTACTGTCTTTCGATGTTCAAAAGTTCCTCGGGGGTGAGGGGAGAATGTTCTAGAGAAGTACCAAGTATCATTATTATTATGTTGCACTAACATGGAAATGATAACACACTAATGCAGGAAAATCCTAGAGAAAAGTCACTGACAAGGTATCGTGTGGAGCCGATGTCCTTCTGTCACTTCAGGCACGCCAGGCAAGCAAGCACTTGTACAAGGGTGAGACTAAGAAACAGGAATGAACTTGAAGGAATTCACAGAAATGCCAGCCCCAGAGGTCTGTAAATGCATATGAGTAAACCACTGCCAGAGGCTGCTGGGTGAGTCAATGCTTTTTCAACGCAAGCAATTCTTCTGCCTTCGTTGGCCACAACAGTGAACCGCAGACAGCACCAGGAATCAGCACAGCCATACATGGGAAATGTGATGGGGTGCAGCTGGAACGTGACCCCACCCAGACCACTCCCGAAAGTTGCAAAGCTTTAAAACAGTGCCCTCAGCCAAGAAGGTGCTGTCTCGGTTTAGGCCTCTAACGTTCTACAGCAACAAGGCTGCCAGGGCTCTACAGAGCAGCTTCTGAGGGAAAGCGACCCTTACCTATGGATAAAGAAAGTTTGGATTTTGGTCAAGTGGATGGTCCTAAACCATGCTTTCTCTGTATTTAGATTTCAAATTGCCGACAGCTATTTAGCTATTGGGAGGCAAATATTAAGCTATTTCCTTCTCTGATTATCGATCCTGAATTCTTATTCCCCAAGACAACCTCAGGTGACTTTGAAAAGAAACCACCTGAGAAGATAGGATAAAGAAGGCTTACGTGCTCCAGCCTACCTTCCCCACTCCAAATCATTAGACGTGACAGAAAATAATTGTAAATACACAAATCAGAAACAACGAAGGCAGGCAAAGAAAGAGCTTCGGTGGCCAGCAATAATGAATCATCTCTGAAAGACACGTGGAATCAGATTAATGAACCTAAAACATATATAGCAGAGGACAGTGGTGGAGATGGCCACAAGGGGCCTTAAATTAGAGGAAGAAGATATTGGGAGCCTGTGTGGACAAGGGAGTTCTGGGTCATCATCAGAACTGCTTGGGTCATTCATCTCAGTAGGAGCAGCCATGCAGACACACACACACACACACACACACACACACACACACACACCCAAGACTTTCGGAGCAGCAAACCCAAGAGGCATATTTTGGGCCAGCACTTGGGCCAGAGAATCAAGGCGGTGCTTCCAGGCCTCACCCAGGAGGAGTGGAAGCGTCTTGGCCAGAAGACTCTACTGACTCACCCTGCCCAGCCCCACATCCTGCTCCTGCCCTCCCACCAGAGGATGGCACATTCTCAGACACACTGTCCATGCCTCTCAAATCAGAAATGAAAACCCTTGCTGTGACAGAAAGACATCAATTACTAAGAGAAGAGCTAGCTCTCAAAAAAATAATTAAAAAAAAAAACACAAGTGTTTAAAAAACCAGTGGTTAGGCTGAATAGCAAAAGGGACACAGCAGAAAACAGATTTAGAAAGCTGACAGGTGAAATAGAGAAATTCTCCCAAAAATAATAACAGGATAAAGAAATGAAAAATATGATAGAGGTATAGAGGGCACACTGAGAAAAGAGAATCTATAAGGGGAACCCCTCAAAGAAATGACAGAAGAAAATTTCCCAGAGATGCAAGATTATCTTGAAGATAAAATTAGGATGACTTTTATTTTCTTTAAACTTTCTTGTGTTTTTCTAATTTTCTTCAAAGAGCATACATTTTATTCAAAGAGAAAAATTTTAATTACTTACAAGTTTGAAAAGAATAAATAAAGGAAAATCCCTAAATCACATGATAGACTTCCAAAGGGAAATGAACAAGGGAGAGTGAATTAGAACTTTGCCAAGGAGAGAGCTATCATACATGAAAAACTGGTCCAAAAAGGAGTCAGAGAAATTTTGCTAGAGGTCTTTGAAAATAGAAATGCTGATCCTTTCCACTTAGGGACAGAGCCAGAGCCAGAGTTGACCCTGTGGGGCCTTGAAAATCCACATTAAGAGGTTGGATTAGCTTCAGAAGATGATAAAAAGCCAAAGATAGATTGTGCGACATGTTTTAGGCAGAACTGCCATCATCCAGGGAGGAGGAGGAGGTAATATCCCAGGACAGAACATTGACGGAGTAAATGTCTGCTTAACAAAGGCCTCTAAGTCTGCTGTTTACATCTGTGTCAAGAAATAAAACAAACAGAGCATATTCCTGTACCCCAAACCAAACCCACGTTGATCCTTTCTGAGTTCTTTGTGCTCCAGCCACCCTAGGGAGGTAAAATAGTGCCATTGTACTTGTAATTGTAGGTTCTTCCTTATGTTGGAGAGACACTCAGGAGAGTTTCCAGGGTCCAAAAATATATTGTGGCAAGATGGAAAGTGTGCCCAACCCCTTGTATGACAAGATGCTATTTCCTGGGGTCTTTTTACATTTATTTTTTTTCTTTTTCCTCTGATGTTCGAATTTACAAAACAATTTAGAGTTACATACAACCTGTCCCAACCCACTGCAGTTACTTCCCTTAGGATCTGACAGTTTTAAGGTCTACCAGGGAACGTAAAGCATCACCAGAAGTTAAGTACCAACAAAGGGGACAAATACAGTGACACCCACCCCCCAAAATGCTAGTGATTTCATTCGAAAACTAGGTTCAAGTCCTTGCAGCAGATCTTGAACTAGATAGATTCTTTTTTTTTTTTTTTAGACTCTTTTTTTCAACAAACATATTAAGCGCCTATTGAGGACCATGCATCATGTTAGTAGTTGCTAAGACTACAGTCTGAGCCTTGAGGAGGCAACTGGGACAGTCTGGTATGGAAGAGATGAAACTCACCGATTCCAGCACCTCCAAGAAAACGTCTCTGAGGGTATCCAGGTCCAGGGAGGGAGACAACAGGCAGTTGGCACATGCAGCAGAGGTGAGGGACCCCTTCCCACTGGGATTACCAGAGACCCTTCATGGTGGCCTCAGAGCTGGACCTAGAAGGATAAGAATTGCAATAAGCAAAGCCACATTGGAGGGCCATGAAAGGCAGAGAAAATACGATGAGTCTGAGGAAAAACAAGAGGGACAAGATACCTTCTGGTCTTAAATTGTAGTTCCTAGGTCATCACTATTCTGTAGCCATTCATCTGGCCAGGAGACTCCAGGAGCCAGGGCAGTTTTAAAATACTTAAAGAAGCCTTCCTTGTGACATGGAAGCTGATGGGAGTGAAGCAGGAAGGGGGATGAGGGAGGACTATCGGGAGGCAGAGGCTGGCGATGAGGAGAAACAAAGGCTTTTTCTCACTTATTCAGTTGAATTAAAGATGGTTCCTTTGCTCATCTGCCTTGAAGCTGGCTGTCATTGTCCCTCCAACCCAGCCCTTTAGGATAGCCTTCGTAACTTGGCAGCACCAAACAGGGGATTTCATCTGATATGAGCATTTCCAAACCAGATGTGAATTAACTCCCTGTGACCGACAATAACCCAGGAATGTGTGCTGATGTTTGCAAACTGGTGAAGGACACCAAGCGGCCCATTCAGGGGGCTGGAGACAGAAGCTACCCAGGAAACCTGTGAAATTAGTGTCAGTCCCCTTGTGTGTGTCTGTAAGCTAGTGTGGAAGCCATTACACCCTTGTAATTTTCTCAAACACCTGCCAAGCCACTCAACAATGGGCCTCCTTCCAGGTTAACCACAGGGAGGGCAGTGGGTGGAGCAGTAATAGGACCAGATTCTGGCTCCAACTCAGCCCTCAGGGAATCTTGCTCCCTCTGGGAAATACCAGATAGCATCTCTGCTTCTGCTGCGTCTACCATCAGTGGGCAAAGCCTGGCCCAGCTCTGAGCCACAGGTCTTCCAACCACACCAGGTTTCCAACAGGCAGGAGAAACCAGAGAGTAATGCTTTGTAAAGTACCTTAAAATCCTCTGATGACGGGATGGGTTACACATCTGTACAACTGGAAATTGTGCAGTTGTTAAGAGAATGAAGGAGTTTTATCCGTATTGACAAAGGAAGATCTCTCAGATACGACACTAGGTGAAGAAAGCAAGGTGCGGAGCAGACATATAGAATCATCCAATGTGTGTATATAAAATATACTCGTACATATATTCTTGCATACATGGGAAGGTTCCAGAATGATATAAAGAAACTATTTCTGGGAGTAGGAGAGATGGAGGGAGTTTCACATTTATTTTGTATCCTGTTGTGCAACTTTTATAATTTAGGAAATACTTTGAATACTTTTTCTACATTATATGATGAAAGAAGACAAAGAAAACTATTACAAATAGACTGTCTCTAGGCTAACTGAGGCTAAAAAAAATTATCTTCTTACTTTGATTTCTCTAACCTGATACACATTTCTGTATTACTACTGCTTCTTTGCCAGGCTTACCATAGTGCTGCTTCAGTTCAGTGGAGCTAAAGCTTTACAGTGAAACCAAATTACATGTGAGCATATGTAGATGTTATATTTATGGAGACAAACATGCCTCAACACTGAACAGATCTATAGCTAATATGCTCACACTTCATCCAAAGGCCTTTGTTTGGCAGGTTAGCATGCCTCTGCTCTTTGTCTGGAACAGCAAAACTACCTTCACCTGGCTTTATGGGATCCCGGTACTGTTGCCTATCATGGTACCCCAATCTTCCCCTTGCCAAAGAGATGTGCTCACAACCCTAGCTGGCCCATCAGAGTACCCCATTTTCCCAGCCACAATTATTTA
Source organism: Rhinolophus sinicus (assembly GCF_057876585.1). Classification (NCBI taxonomy): domain Eukaryota; kingdom Metazoa; phylum Chordata; class Mammalia; order Chiroptera; family Rhinolophidae; genus Rhinolophus; species Rhinolophus sinicus. The sequence goes on along the minus strand of NC_142517.1, from coordinate 160,988,755 downwards.
TTCAGGGATAGGTAAGCATCCTAAGCTGAACCAATCAGATTCTTCCCTAAGATTTGACGTGTGGGCAATAAAAGAGAAATGTTGTCTCTCTTACTCTAGAATCGTGAGCTGTAAAAACCATGAAGGCTTGAATAAAGCCAGGTAGAGGTAAACAGATTTGAAAAATGGAGAGTGAAGGACAGAGCTGATGGCGTCACTTCAAATTCTGGATTCAGCTATGTTTGAAGCCACAATTACCCACCCTCCCCCCTTGGAGTTCCCATTTGTATGAATCGATAAATTCCCCCTTGTGACTTAAGCTGGATTTTGTTGCTTTTCTTCCTTGTAACATAAAGGGTCCTAGCTAATTAGTATCACTATTTTCTCACTGGCGGTTTAACAACCCTCTCCATGATTGTAACTATTAGCCACATTCAAGATCCAAAATAAAAGTCTATATTCCAACATTCTGCATGTCATTGTTAAATAGGATATCCTATTTATTCTTCAGAAAAAGAGGCACAAGGAATTTTCTATATTAAATTTCCCTCATGGTCATACAATTCATCAGAAGCCAAGTCAAGAGCAAAAATAATTTCCCAGAGCTTTTCTTTAAAAAGGAAGGAAGGAAGGAAGGAAGGAAGGAAGGAAGGAAGGAAGGAGAGAGAGAGAGAGAGAGAGAGAGAGAGAGAGAGAGAGAGAGAGAGAGAGAGAGAAAAGAAAGAAAGAAAGAAAGAAAGAAAGAAAGAAAGAAAGAAAGAAAGAAAGAAAGAAAGAAAGAAAGAAAGAAAGAAAGAAAGAAAGAAATGCTTTATTCTACGTCAAAAGCAAAATAGCGAGTTATCTACAAAATCTACTGGGGGAAGGAAAAGGGAAATGGATTCTATCCTGATGATGTCTTAGTCCAAGGGATGGCAAGGACCAAAGCAAACCAACCTCAAATTCCTTAAATTTCCAGCCAGCTAGATTTATCAGACCAACTTTGCTGATTTCTTGTCCAAAAAGATTCTCAGGAACTGACTGATGTCTGTAGAAGGTGTGCAGAATCCAAGAAAGTGTTTTTAACTACACTTATTGTCAAGTCAATTAGCTAAAAGACTCCAAAGCTTTCATAATGTTTTGTCTAAAGCATTGTTTTATAGTGTAAATGAAAGCCTTTATGAAGCAAATTCACAATAAGTTCTTCTTTCTCAATGAGAAGTAAAATAAAAGCCTGATCAGTATCCAAGGCAAAACCCAGCACAACACAAGTTAAACTCTTTGTAGCAGGAAAATGATAGACAAGAAAGGAAATTCATAAAGAAACCTTTTCAGTGTAGATGGTAAAGCTAGAAGAAAACAAGAACCTGTACATGGAGTTGAGATTTCCTCTGCTTCCAGTTATTTGGCACAGTCAGGGCTCCACAGAAGTGTGCCCCATTCAGAAATTCTGTAATCACAGCTAGAAAAGGTCAATTCACCTAAAAATCGGCATGAAAGAAAGAATGCACAATTCAGATAATGGGCAACAAAAAACCCAGTGTGAATCCTGTGTCACCTCATATAGCTAATGGGCACATAAGATCTCTGAGCCTCAACTTCCCCACCTGGAAAGGAAGGGTTTGGACTAGACGGCTTCTGACCTCCTTCCTAGACATAAATAACACCGCTTACAGTTTCTCACTCTGACCCTCAGAGATTCCAGACATATATTTTTTAAAAATGAAAAATTGCAATTTTTAATCTATCAGGCAAGCAATACCATACGAAAACTGTAAGAAACTGGATTGTTGACTTGCTCCTTCCTTTATATGCAAAACAGCATGAATACTTCCCCCAAAAGATATTAAAGGAAGGCACAGACTCTATGGGGTCCTGGCACATTATAACTAGAGATGAATGATCCTGTGAAAAAGATAGTTAGAAAAAAAAAGAAAAGAAAAAGATAGGGACAGGCAGGCTCCATCCTGAAGCTAAACCCATATTCTCCTTTCTTTGTATTGCATTGTACACTTACAGAATTGGCTAAATTAGAAGACAAGAAAAAGCGAGACATGCATATTATTAACACTACTGGTTTGCAAGAGTGAAAAATTGGACACAACCTAAACATCCTACAACAAGGATTGGTTAAACACTTTACGTTATGTATACAATAAAAAATTATTCAACAATTAAAATCATGTTTAAAAGAATATTTAATACCCTGAGAAAATTCCCATAGTATATTGCTATATTTTTTAAAGTAGATTACAAAATATGAACAGTAATATATAACATATATATACATAATATATATAATACATATAACATATACATATAATTGTTTATCTCTAAATCATAGCATTATAGAAGACTTTTATTTCCTTCTTTATATCATTATACATTTCCAAATGTCCTACAATGAAAATATATAATCTTTGTAAATAGGGGCGATTTTTATTTAAAGACCAACTACTTGCTTTGCTTGACTTCAAATCATGTATTTTTCCCATGGAAAAAATAATATTTCCTCCCTTTGCTGTTCTAGCATACAGTAAGCTCTTCCTGTTATCTGGTTCTCTCTGAATGCAATATTTGGGTCAGGAAGTTCTCTCTAAACAAACAGAAAATCCAGCAGCTATAAAGTAAAAGACTGAAAATTTTTACTCTATAAATATTAAAATTTATGAATGGTAAATACTGCAAATGAAGTCAAAAGACTGGTTATCATTTTAATATATGAAAAGCATTTGCAATTTATAAGAAAAGTCCAGCATTCCAATAGAAGTAGACAAAGGACGTGAACCCTCTGCTCATAGAATTCAAATAACTTTATTCATGTGAAAAAGAATAAACCTCACTCAAAATTTAAAAGATGCAAAAATAAACAATGGCATGCTACTTTTGAATCTTTCACACTGGCAAATATTTAAAAAGCTCAGTAACCTCGTGTTAAGAAGGCAGGGGACGGGCAGCAGTCACTGATGAGACTACGTATGATTTGGTAGTACTTTTAATTGGCAAGATCTATAAAATTTAAAAATGCAAATATTCTCCATTAAGATAATTCCACTTCTAGGAATTCATCCTATAGACATAGTTGCACACATGGCCCAAGACACATAGACGCTGATATTCATTGAAGGATTGTTTATAACAGCAAAAGATGGGGGACAACTTTGATATTCCCTCAATAGAAGACTGACTGAATAATGATGGTGTGCTGCATAATAGAACACCAGGCAGGCATTCTAAAAACTGCTGGGGATTCACATGTGCTGAGAGGAGACCACCTCCAAAATGTATTATAAAAGAGGGAGGGGAGCGCAATTGACCCAATTTTTTGTGTAGGGAGGGTGTTTCAAAGGAGATATCTACATACTACTGTTTTGGGGGGGAACATCAAAAGAAAGTGTAATCAGTAACTACCTCCAAGAAGGAGGTTTGGAGCCATGTGAAAGGGATAAGGGCTTCTGTACTGCTTAAATTTTCTATCATATGCATTTATTATTTTTCCATTTTAAAAACTAGATAATTGTTTTCAATAAACATTAAACGAATATTAAAGCAAGGTGGGGAGATCTATGGTGCTTTGAGCCCTGATGTCAGGAGAAAAGAGATTCCACATCTCACCCAAGCAATGACCACCCGTGAAAAGTCAAACGTTGAGGGAAGAAGCAAGGCAATTTTTAAATAAAATTTAAAACGTCGTGCAGATATAAAGAAAATTAAAGCAATGTAATGAAGGCATTGGAGTAGCAATTTCCACCAGTGTACAGAGGCCAGTCAGAACGAGTGTGCCCTTACATGAGGACCACCTGCTTTCTTGACCGCAATTGGGGACCCCCCCCCCTTCCCGGCCCTCTCCTTGGGAATCACTCGTTTGTGTCACGCGAGGAGGCGATAGCAAACCGAGGCATGAAACTCGCGGAGATCGCTGGCCGTCAGGGACTGCCGGAACCCGTGCCCTTTCCGGAGGGTGGCCAGGGCAGCCCCGGGCCGGCGAGGTCCAACCACGGGGATACGCTGTTCAGTGCAAACTTTGCTGGAGTTTAGAAAAGCTCTCCGTCGGACACAGCCCCAGGATACTCGCAGCCGTGCGGCGCCCACACCCGGTGCAGTCACCTGCGCCTGGGGCTCGACCCGGCTGCCCTTCCCGAGCGCCCCTGCCCGGCCGGAGCGCGCATTCGTAGGGCCACAGTGCAACCCAGCGGGCCGCGGGGAAACTGCGCCCGATGGCCACTCCGGCGACCAGTGGGGCCAAGACCTGGAGCGGGTCACCGCCTCCCACCTGTTACCGTCTCCAAGGAAAGACTGACACGGAAACAGGTTCCTTCCTCCTTTGTGAATGGAGGGAGTCGATCTGTTTGCCAAGAAAAGCGGCTAACTTTCACTGGTCTTTCGTATTCTGTGATTTCACTCAACAGTGTAAGTGAAAATCGACTTGCTGGAAATTTCTGGTTTGAGAGACTTGGGGTTTTTATTCAGAATTCCAGACAGTTGGTACTTTATGAAGTCCAAGTAAGGCTAGTCCCTTTCTATCTGAAGGATCCCTTTAGTGATCTAGTAAAATCTATTGAGAGGAGGACCGACCATACGCACGCTCAACCAAAACGCCACCTCCTTTTTGAAACCGGCCTCTGCCTAACGTAGCATCCGCTCTCAGTCATGGCCTGCGGGACTCTCTCCACCGCGAATGCGAATCTGCGTATCATCCCCCTTGCTGGGCCCTACATGCTCTCTTAGGAAGAGACCGTGTCTTACTCATCCGTGTTAGGAGTAGGGGGAAAGACAGAAACCATACAGACTTTAGGAATAAGAAAGAAAACAGAAGAAAGAAGCTATGTCACAATAGCAACACTGAGTTGCCAATTTTATTTGTCATTGAAATAGTTTAGTGAACACCAATTGCTATTGATCGTGCCAATCCTGATCCAGCAGGCCAGCATTTGTCATTGGTCACCTTTTGCACATTGGTTTCAGGCCATATTAATACCATATAACTTGAATATCAGGTAACTGAATATATGGTGACCTCACATTTTGCAGGGGAAAAAAACATCTGAAAAACAAGGTTGAGGTTTTGGGGGGTTTTGTTTGTTTGTTTGTTTGCCAAATTGAAAATATAAATGTTTTAGAACAGGTAAGAGAGTCAAAAGTCTGTGGATATTCGTTCATGTAGTTACACATAAAAGTTTAAATCACATATGTGAAATAGTAGGTTGATTTGGTAATACGGCTTTTTTTCCGCTCTTGCATTTCAGTAAGCAATTTTATTTAAACTCTTGAGTCTTTCAGTATCTCACTTCTCCCAAGAGGCACTTCTTAAAGCATCTAACACAATTGCTTTTATTTACCTACAGTATCTTTTAATCCATGCATGACACTGTCATTGGACATTTTAAATACCAAACCATAATTATATAAATTTAGGGTTTTTCCAAATTTGTGATAGAGGTTTAGACTTGTGATCTCTTTGACATATTCGCTAACTATATTGCTTTTGAATCATTGTTTATTTACATACATACCCAATACTTGCATAGAGAGGTTATACCCTGCACCAGCAAGGGTCTAGCTGCAGAGAACAGAATCTGTTCTGACTAGTTTAAGCAAGAGATTTGTAGCAGGGTATCATATAACTTCCAGAATCATTGAAGTAGGCTATGAGGGGAGGGTTTGGAAAGAAACAGACTGACTCTAGGCTGAGCTTCCAGGAATAATTCCAAAACCACATAGAGGACTGGCCAGAGAAGAGAATCCACAAGCCAAATCTTGTTCTACCACTGCAACACTGTGCCACCTCTGCTCTAATCAGGAAGCTCCCAGCTGAGCGGAGATGCTGCTGTAGCACATCACCTCTGCTACCATCCACAACCCATCCTGCTTCCCAAATCTGGGACTAATCTGTGGTCCAGATACTCAAAAGAGAGAGGGAGAGAGTGATTTTCCTTACAGAAGAATGTCAGCTAATATACGAGTATATATAGAAGAAGCAATCGGATTAGAAAATGGCCATTTTACAACCTGTGATGTAATTACCAATTCAGGCAATGGATACTAAAACTATATTCACATGGACTCAAAGTATCACTACACAGAGGACTTACTAATTATAAAGGGGGAAATGAAGGGATATGGGGATACCTCCTAACTGGTGCATCCATCAATAACTGAAGGACAACATTGAGCAACACATTGTATGCCTTCTGGTGTGCTGCAAAGAGACACACAATCTTACCTATGTAGTGTTTTTGCCAAAAATGTTTCTTTAAAAGAAATCAAGAGAAAACAATCAGATAAATACAGAATATGATACATTCTATAAGCCAACTGACCTGGTCTCTTCAAAAACCCAGTGTCATGAAGAAAAAAAGGAAGGGGCTACTATTCTATACTAAATGAGACTAAAGACATAACAACTCGATGTAACGCATAATTCTTGATTGGATCTCAGATTGAAAAAAATAGTTATAAAAAGACATTTGGGGGATATTGAATACAAATTATATATCAGAATTGTTGCTAATTTCCTTATTAGGTTGGTGCAAAAGTAATTGCAGTTTAAAAAGTTAAAAATAATTGCAAAACCCGCAATTACTTTTGCACTTTTGCACCAACCTAATAGCTGTAATCATGGTCTTGTGGTTATGGAGAGGAAATGTCACTATTCTCAAGAGATGCATGCTCAAGTGTCACAATATCTGCAACTTTCAAACATTAACAATGACGAAATCTAGGTAAAGGATACACTGGTATTAATCACATTATCCTTTCAACTTGCCTGTAGATGTAAAATTTATCACGTAAAATGTAGGGGCAGAAACTTGAATACAATCTCAGCGTTTTGGGTATTCCCCCCCCTTCATGATTCTGGATGGTAAAGCACTCCCCATGTCTTTGTAGATTGTCTTTTGGTTTCAAATGCCTTCTATTCTGACCCTCCTGAAGCACTCGAACCTGAACACACATGCCTACCCCAGGCAAGCACTGTTTCCCCTTCCGGAGAATATGCAGAGTTTTCCTCTTCCCAGCTGTATCACTGGGAGCATTTTTCTACTTCAGCACCTCATGTTTGTCATTTTCTCATGAATATATGCAGCTTTAGGAATCTGTCACCATCTCTTTGTGACTTACTCTCCCATTCTCTAGAGAAAAAGATCCCTAGGACTTCCTCATTGCTGTATACCAAGAGGGCACCACCGCCCGATTTCTCTGCTCAGACCACTAGTGGATTCCAGGAGTGGCTTCTGAAGTTTGTGACAGATGCCAACAGGTGTTGGGAACACTACTGGGATGAAAACTGGGAATCTCCTTGGAAAAGCCTCTTCACCTCTCAGGGCTTCGGTTTCTTCATTAGTTAAAGAGGATGACGGGAATAAATGTTTATAAAGTTCTCTTCAAACTCTGAAAGTTTCGCCTTCAAGTCGCCGCTTCCTGAGACATGCCTATCACAGTGGCCCAGAAGCCTAAGCTAGGGGGAAGATCCCCTCCTTGACAGTAGTCCTCGAATTCTTAGCTATTCCCATGGTAAAGTAGCACCCTCAGCTCTTCTGGCAGCAAAATGGAAACATTTTTTAAGACCTAACCCATCTCCACACCTGGCCTATACTTACCTTCCTTCTGGAAACAAATGTGTCAGTTGGCAACTTGTAAAGCTTCAGAAGGAAAATTAATTCCATATGTACTCAGCATGCTAGCTACAGAGAGCATCAAAGGAGGACACTGTCTGTGGAATATGGTTATCTACTGCCTTTATTCTCTAAAGCTGAACATGGTCTGTTAGCTATAGGACCCTTTGGAAAGTTCTGACAGGGCAAAAGGAAAGAAGATGATGGAAGATCTGGGCAGAAGCTGTAAAGGAAATCAGTAAATTTTCATCCAGGGTGTAACCAGGGTGGATAAAGAATGAAAAGTATAAGAGATCGGTAATAAACGGGGAAGGAGAAACATGTTAGAAAATAACATACTGGCGACTGATTCATTTCCACATGCAGTTCAACACCCTTATGTTTCAATGGCATTTTCTATCCTTTTGCTTTTATAATAAATAATTATGCAAAATATTTAAACTACATCCTTCCCGGGTTAACCGTTCAGGCCAAGCAGTGGTCCACAAAACTGTGACAGTCTCCAGAGTCAAGAACTAACCGTGTTCTTATGCTCGGCTAAGTCGAGTTCAGACTTGGCTAGCATGAAACCCAGACGTGGGCCCACCCTCCCTCTAGGGGACACAGGCCAAATCAAGCCCTCCTGTCTTTAGGGTGACATTTGCAAGAATGCATTTTAAAAAAGAAAGGAAAGATTTCCTTTTAAAAGGAAGAACCCAGTGCTCAAGGAAGCCTGACCCCCATGACTGAGAGCTAAGGTAATTTGTGGTGCCCCTTATTGCATATTTTCTTAGTTAAATTAGATTGACCATTCATGGCTTATTCAACAAATTTGCTATGTATGGTCAGTGTATTTGTAGTAAAAAAAATGTTTGGGTACTTCAGAGTGCTAAATGGTGGTCTGTCAGGGAGCTCTTTCACAGAAATCAGAGTGAAAGGCCATTTCTCTTGGATACTTATTGTGAGTTGTATTTATGTAAATAATTTGTTTTATGTATTCTTTTATGATTCTCTACCATTCAAATGTAAATTCCATAAAGGTGGGGACCATATGTGTTTTTCACCATTGAATCTCCAGTCCATTGCAAGCAGTACAAATGTAATAAGTAGTTAATAAAGGAAGATTAGATAGATAGATAGATAGATAGATAGATAGATAGATAGATAGATAGATGAATGATAGATACAAATATAGATAGACATATATAGATATAGATAACATTTGTAATCAAAGGTAAAAACAAAACATGGTATGGTTCTCCATTAACTCACATCTTGCTTTTTAAATCTCAGCAGATTTCTTTTCTTTACATAGATCCCACAGCACATTTCTCATTAAGGTTATTCCTGGGTATTTTGTGAGTTTAGTTTTTAAAATACAATCTCTCACTCTCCCCCTCTCTCATTATATTTTAAAGCCCATCAATGCTGGCATATGGGAAAGCTTTTGATTTGAGTATATCTATCCTGCTTACAGCCAACACACTAAACTCTCTTATTAAATCCAATAGTTGGGGGTTCAATTTGCTTGATTCTCTTAGTAGACGAGGTATAAAATCATATCATCTGCAAATAATAAAATTGTGTCTTTTTTCCTTTCCAATGATCTAAATCTTATTTCTTTTTCATCTTTAATTAGACTAGCTATAAACTGGGAAAGACATCAGATGATAGCAATGGTAATGGTGGGTGTTCTGTAATCCATTCATGGTTCTAATGAGAAGGCCTCTGGTGTTTCCTCCTGATTTTCACAACTGGAGCCCAGCAACCTCTTATGTGCTCACTTCCTCTCACTGTATTCTTATTACAGACCACTTAAAATAATCCTAATGTTAAAATGCAAGTCTTAAGAACACCAGGGTGGTTAGCTCTCAAAGAAGTTTCCACTCTGTCCTTAAACCACAATGTGAGAGCATTCCTTTGCCTCTGTTAAATACACCGCCCACAAACACACACAGATTTAGCCTGCCCAAGCTATGACACCCCTGGGATTTGGTGGCTGTGAAGGGTGATGGAGCAATGCTGATGCCTCAAGGTCTTCAGCACATCTTCAGCCCTCGTGGCCAAGGCAAGGCCTGCAGCTCTGGGAATATCAAGAGCTAGCACCCTTGGCATAAGCAGGCACATTCCCATGGGGAGTCCATTTAGTTACATGAATAAATGGATAGCAACTGTGTGTGTGTCCTAATCAGCATGAGACATGAACAGCGTACTGAAGTGATATAAAAAGAATTACATCTGCTCCTGCTCCAGACAATGACTCTGGTGAATTCTGGCTCTTTTCCTTGGTCCACCCACCTATCCCACATAAGCAAATTCTTTTTCCTTCCTCTCTACTTGATTCAAAGCAGACTGAAACTGGAAACCATTTTGGAGCTTGTGGAGAGACACTGCCCCTTTTCTACTTCGTGCACACCGCTCCTCCTTTTCAGAGCCAGGCCTTCCACTGGCTGCCTTCAGGCGATGAAGACCACAGTCACCCATACAGGGCCTTCCATCATTGCGGTGCAACGGTCCCAGGACCTAAGTGTGCAGACCTGATGTACCACCTGAGCCAGGAGGTCTTCTCTAGAGAATCTCATCAGCCCACTGTCCAAGCTTTGTGCTGTCAGAACAGCCACAGGAGAAGACCTATGGTGTCATCTCCACTGACCTGGGAACCCAAGACTACTCCTAAGATTTTTGGGGGGGGTTTCCCAACTATGGCACCAAGAGAACCATTATGAGGAGGCCTGGGAGGCAGATGACAATCGCAGTCATATTTCCACTTCAACCAGCCTTTGGCACTGGCTCTCCTGCCACCACTACCCCCACCCCGTGTTCAAATAACGAAGCTTCCTTTGTCCACCTGAGCCCCCTCTGTGTCTACATTTCCTGGTCTAGTGAGGGGAAGCCAGAGTACACACACGTGTCCATCTCCATGCTCATGGGTTGGGAGCAGAAAGGAGGCTGCCTTTTATTCCTACCCCTGCTCCCTCCCTGCTCCCCTCACTCCTCAATGAAAGTCTGCAGCAACGGTCTGTGCCAAGTTAGATTCCAGAGCCGACACTAAGCCCACCTTCTCCAATGTTTGTCCCCGATTCTATGTTTCATGCCAGTCCCCAGCCCTGACCAGTGCCTACCCTTAATGCCCGGAGCTTGTATCTACATTGAAAGTTTTAGCCCCCACCCTCAATCCAGCCTCAATTCCACCCCCAGACTCTCCAGAAGTGATGACAGTCTGAGCCCCACAGCCTGCCCCCCAGAGACAGAAGGCAGAGTTTGCCCAACCCCCTCAGAGGCTCTCCTGACAAACCTTTCCCCTCCCAGGGACAACAGAGCCCAAGTCAATCAGCGGTTAATACTGAGCCAGGCCCAGGTGGTCAGCTCATGGAAGCCCAAGGGAGACTGGTCATCAAAGCACCCAGCTGGGACAGCCAGATGGCTCAGTTGGTTAGAGCATGAGCTCTGAACAACAGGGTTGCTGGTTCGATTCCCACATGGGCCAGTGAGCTGCGCCCTCCACAACTAGATCAAAGGACAACAAGTTGGAGCTGACGGGCCCTGGAGAAGCACACTATTGCCCAATATTCCCCAATAAAATTTTTTTTAAAAAAAAAAGCACCCCAGCTGCTGATTAAAATGAGCTCCAGATACCTAAGACGTGGCTACCCAAGACGTGGCCCTGGCACCACAGGCCCACCTTCCCCCACCTTCCAGGGCTGCAGAGGATGCTGCCCTAACAAGAGCATTCCTATGTCATTCCTGTGCCTGAAAATGCCCGTGAAATCCAGAGTGGGCAGCAGAAGCAGCCAGCGGTGGGAAGCACAGAAGGTCTGAGGGTAAGAGAGTCCACAGGCAAGAGGCCTGGGCAGAGGCCTTTGCTTTCCCTGCAAGAAGCAGCAGTGCAAACCACACATTCCCATTCTAGTGGAACCCTGGGTTTGACTTCTCTGAGATGTGTGCCAGCAACGCCACAGACTGCTGTTGCACAGCTGACTAGACCAATTCTGCTCTCCCGCTTTCTGTGGCTTTCCCAGCAAACAGGCCTAATTTTATTCTCAAATTAACTCAGTATCTCTCAGCTCCATCCTGTCCTATCACCCCATCCCCATGTTTCTAGCACTTCCTAAGGCATTCACCACTGTCAATTATTATTAATAATCAGATGTACAATTTGTTTAGAATTTAGGGGAACCAAACTAACTCGTTCAGTTTGTACACTCATAAGCTCATTTAGTTCTTTGAGATAGGTATTACGCTCATTTTACAGATGGAAAACTTAAAGCTAAATTCCATTGCCTTAGGGCAAGCCATTGACATAAATGCTTTAAGAGGGTCACTATAAGACAAACAGTTGCACATGCTTTTGTTGAGATCAAGTTAACACCCTATTGAGATCAAGATAACTTTGCTTTTGGAAATGCTGGGCAGGCAAAACAAAACGTACCCACTAGTTTCTCTGGCCTTTGAGCCACCAGTTTAAGATGTTTGCGTTAAGTAACTCAGATCAGCCGACCTGAGTGGGCCATGCTCTTAACACCTAATCTATTCCACTTCTCTGTTATTTCCTTTGTTTGTCCACCAGACCTCAATTGAGTTGTATGGGAAAGGAGAAAAAGAACCAGTACCAAAGAATCCCCAATATGACTCAGAGGAAGATTCCCACCAAACTATACCACAATCCAAACAACTCAGATACAAGACAGAATCTTATAGTCCAAAATTTATGCAAGGGATGGGGGAGAGAACTCTGCCTAATTTTTTCAATCCCAATATGGAACATTTCCAAAGAGAAATAAAGCTTGCTTAAAAAATAAGAAAAGCCAAAGATGCCATCAGAGTCATTTCGTGTCTATTTCATTATGGCATTAAGACAATGCTTTCCAGCCACAGTCAGTAGACAGACAAAGGGGGGGAAAAAAAACACAAAAAACCCAGAACATACGAGTATATAAAACATGATCTAGGGACATAGGCTCTAACCTGGGGCCATGGAATCTTTCATCTATTTCAGGGAGTCCATGCACATCTTGGAAACTCATTCAAAACATTGTGTGTATGTGAATTTTTCTGGAAAGAAGGATCCTAGCTATCATCAAGAGGCCCCCCCCACCTCCGCCCGAAAACAACAAGAAAAAAAACCCACCAACGTATAGCAGAAATAAATATCTGGTATAATCCAACAGTGTCTTCTCAAACCCAACCGCCCCTCCCTCCTGAAAATAGTGACCTCTTCCCCACCAGTATCATGGAGCTGTGGGCCCCAGGAACGTGGTGACACCAGGCTGGCAGTCCACCTGATAGTTCCAGTCGTCCCTGTGCCCACCTAGTGATGCCGGATGGCTCCGCAATGGAAGGCCAAGTATGATCCCATAGCACCCTAATTAAGCCAAACTGGGAACCTTCAAACGAGCTGAAAGGGATAGAGCATGGAAAATAAACATCCACTCCCCAAGAGAAGACAGCTCGAGGAGCCTTCAGTATCACTCAGGAAGGCTGGAAGGGCTGGAAAGGCTGGAATCACTCAGGGTAGCAGATGAGGTTTCTGAAATTCAGGGAGGAAGAGCATATTACATGGGCTGGGCTTGCAGGTGTAACAAGCACAGATCAGAGGCAGAACAGATTAAAGCGACAGAAATGCTGGGAAGGAACAGATGGACTGGTCCGGGGCCAGGGAGGAAATAAAGGCAAGATGAAGGCCATACCATCAAGCATCACTGAGAGATGAGGTTTGAACATTTGTATGGAAGATGTCAGAGATTGGGCAGATTTCAGTGGGGAAAGAGACCATGTGACTAGGCTCTAAAGGAGAAGGCTGAGAAGTAGGGTTTAAATGAATAGAAAATAGAAGAAAGATATGATTACTGAAAAGAGAAATTGGCCAGCACAAGGAGTGTAAGGTATTAATTTTGAAGGCACATGGTAGATGAATGGAATAGTCAGCAAGGGCCATATAAGACCAGATGCAGGTGTGGATAAATGGACTGACTGGGTCAAAGAAGTGGAACGATCCTCCCCACCACATGCCTGTAGCCCACCTGTCTGCCCTCAGCTCTAGTAACTGACTATTAATATAGAATTATTGTAAGTACATGTGATGGTTCCAACATCCATCTCTGCCCATACCTCATTTAAGCAACATTATTCTGAGTAGCCAGGATTAAAGAAAAATATAAATTATAGCACAAGAAAGTCAGAAAATGACCAATGATCTCCTAGTCAGTCCTGGAACAAGTTCTACACCCTGAACTTGGTATGCATTCTATTCCTTGATTTGTTGTTGTAGGAAAATTGTGACATCTCAACATCCTAATGACCATCAGTAAATGACTGGTTAAATAGATTATGGTTTATCTGTATTCCGAATACTATGCTACTGCTTAAAAGAATGAACTGCATCCAGATGTGCTAACAAGAAAAAATGAGTTAAAGAGAAAAAATTGGAGATCATACTGTGTTTCCTGGAAAATAAGACCTAGCCAGATAATCAGCTCTAATGCATCTTTTGGAGCAAAAATTAATGTAAGACCCAGTCTTATTTTACTATAAGAATGGGCCTTATATAATATAATATGACATAATGTAATGTAATGTAATGTAATATAATATAATATAATATAACACTGGGTCTCATATTAATTTTTGCTCCAAAAGATGCATTAGAGCTGACTGTCCGGCTAGGTCTTATTTTTGGGGAAACAGGGTATGTACAATATGATTCCACTTGTTAAAAAAATTATGCAATTATACAAATAAATATGTACTGTATAATTGTGCTTGATAGTCATTCATTCATCAAGAAATATTTATTGAGCATCTTCTGTCTATCAAGCACTACACAAAAATCCCTGCCTATACAGAACTTACATTCCAATGGGGGAGACAGATAATAAACAAGAGAAATAAGCAAAAGGTATATGTGCAATGCCAAGAGTGATAAGGATAAAAAGAAATCAGGGAAGGGGAACAGAAGTGTAGGGTAGGTGTCATTTTCAAGACCACTGTCCGGTCCAGGGGCCTTCTTGGAGGTTTAGTTGAGTAAAAAACAGAGGGAAGTAAAGGGATAGTCAGGCTGCTATCAGGAGGAAGAGCCTGGCAAATACTATTATAGAAGCAAAGGCTCTGAGGCAGGGGCATGCCTGGAGGGTTCCAGGTGGTGGAGAGGAGGGAGGGAGCAAGCAAGCAGGCAGGAATTAAGTAAGTCAAGGGGTAATAGGGTCTGCAGACCATGTGAGAATACTGTAAAGAAAAGCCTGTAGAAAGATGTTAATAGTGGTTAATTAAGTAACGGGATGAAGAACAGAAGTGAAAATCTTTTTAATTTTCACATGATAAACTTTTAATTTTATCTCAAGTATCTATGCCTTTTATCGTTAATTTTTAAACTCATTAGAAATTCAAGATTTCTATTTTTTAATGTTAAAAATCATCATTCCAATAAATATATAAATGTGTTTTTTTAGATTCTGTATTTGTCTAATTGGCATCCATTCATCACAAGGCCAATTATATTAATTATATTTTCTTATTTTCTGTATTCTTGATACTCTGGCATTTGAGGGCCTTACAGAGCCAAGGAGAGACTGCCCCTCCCAGAGGTTGCTAATTCCTAAAGTTAATAACAACTTGCCAAAAAGCACGCCTTTCATGTGCAAACTAACCAATTCCCCGGCCTAAATGCTCAACTAGCTTCTTATCTAGTAACTTTCACACAACCAAGCCAATAGTTCCCTTGCCCTAAATCAAACCCAGGGCCAGTATGAGGCAACTAGGGACAGCCTCTATACCCCAAGGCCCAACAGAATTATTCAAACTAGCCTGTTCTAAACGTTTACTCTGCCCTGCCTCCTCTTTCCCTGGGAAATCATGATAAAGGCTGTGGTCTAGTGATTTCCCCTCCCTTCTGCCTGCTAACCATCCTGGTGTTTCCTCTAAGGCCCTGTGTGATTGGTATAAAAATCTTCATTCAATGACACTGACCTCTCCATGCCCTCACTCACTCACACTTCTATAAATTAAATCCTGGGTAAAATATATGGCTACACACATGTAGCTATGTGTCCTTAAAAATTCCAGGGATTTCCATGTAGAAAGGAAGAACCACCATTTGTTTTGTTTTTCATTTTAACTATTGAATTAACTGATTCTCCAGCTCATTCAGACCTCAGCCTATGTCCTTGAGAAGTGGGAAAATGACCCCTGAAAACCACGAAGTGATAAAACTACAGATTTAAAGTTATTATAGTGACTTCGCTGAGCAGATCATGCCCTAGTTAAAAAACAGGGAGGGAATAAATCTATCTTCCTCCTGTCATTCTCAACAATTGCTATAGGTAGAAAAGCCTTGGAAATAGAAAGCCAAAGGGTGCAGGTGGTTTTGAATTTGAGGAAGTCTGTAAAAGAAGCCAGGTTGGGGATTTCAGCTAGACCTGAAGAGGGGTGGATCACAAAAGAGCACCTGCTATAAGCCCTCAAACTTTCATAGAAAAGGGATTGAGATGCCTCATTAAAGGTGTCAGAGTGGAGACCAAGTTTCTATGTAAAAGAAAGAGCTGAAGCAGAAGTCATCAGAGACCCGAGAGAAGCTAAAAGGTGAACCAATTGTAAGTCAGAGAAGGTGTATAAATAGGTGATTTAGAAGTTATAGGTTTGCATTAGGGCAGGGCTCTGCGAACTTCTGTAACGGGCCAGAGAGTATGTATTTGCAAGCCATACTGTGCCACATCAATTTAATTATTCCATGGTAGCATAAAAACAGCCATGCACACTACATAAATGAATGTGTCTGTGTCCTAAAAAAAACTTGACTGATGGGCACTGAAATTTGAATTTCACATAATTTTCATGTGCCACAAAATATTATTCATCTTTTGATTTTTTTCAACCACATGAAAATGTAAAAATCATTCTTAGTTCCAGGGCTATCATGTGCCGACCCCTGCGTTAGGAAATGGAGTTTAGAAGGTTATAAAGATCTTAGGAGAAAAAATACGGTAGGCTTTGGTTCTTGTTCTGAGGATACCTGTTGGTGTGGGAAATCATGCAAAACCCCTTGACAGGGAGGTCCTACACTTCATTACTCTTCAATTCTGAGTCTCCTGTGGTGTATCCAATCCTTGCTCTCCCTCTAACTGATCAAAAAGGGTTCTAATCCTCTTCTCAGGTTGTATGGGTTTCTACTCTATGTTAGGCCAGTGTTACATGCCGGAGCTAAAGAAAATATCAGGATGGGCTTATTTATAAGCCATAAGAGCATTTCTTAGATTTAGGATCTAGAAAAGGCCTTAAAAGAATCTGATACAACTTCTATATGTTATAGCTAAATAAACAGAGGTTCAACCTTGACATGCCCAAGGTCACCCAGCTTGTTGGAAGCCACATTTCCAACTTCTTCCAAATTTCCATGTTTCCACTCCACCATTTCATTTGCACTCTCGGGGAAAAAATGATGGCGCTTGCTACGGAATTTGGGGGTGGGGGGAGAGAAGGAGATGGGATGAAGATATTGTAAACAAACACTTTTTAAAAGAACATAGAACATAATTAAAATGTCATTACCACACCCACAGAATATTTTTGTACTGCCAAGAAGGAAGAAATCATGGAGCTCAGGGAGAGAGGGGTTGCTGAGAATTATTTGCAAGGGATCCTCAAATACACTCCTTCACTAAGTATTGTCTACACACCAATAATAATAGTAATATCTTCCACACATAAATATTCTATAGCCGTACCTCTCAAAGTGCGGTCTAGGAACCCACAGGGGTCCCAAGACCCTGTCAGATGCTCCATGAGGTCAAAACTATTTTCATACTAACACTAACACTTTTTTGCCTTTTTCACTCTCAATCTCTCAAAAATGTACAGCAAAGTTTCCAGAGGCTACATGGTGAGTAATATTGTACCAAATTAAATGCCAAAGTAGATAAAAGAATCCAGCTGGCTTCTATCAAGCAAGACATTATAGAGATTTGCAAAGATGTAAAACAATATCACTTTTCTAATTTTTTTTTTGGTTTAGAAAATGTTCTTTTTCTGACAAATATGTTATTTGGGTTAACATCTAATGGATTTATTTTTTTTAATGAATTGAATTAACAAATATTTTTAATTGTTGTTTGAATTTCCAATACAGTAAATATCAATAAACAAACAAGCAACTTTTATTTCCCTGTGACTCCTCAATAATTTTAAGAGTATAAATGAGTCCTGACCAAAAAGTTTGAGAACCCATTTTTTTTCAGCTGTTTTGTTCACACACACACACACACAAGTAATTTGAAAATGTTACTGGATTTATAGTAGCTTTTTGTCATTGTGTATTTTCTTAATCAAAGGATACTAAAAGTACTACTATTAACACAATGACATTTAACGCCACTATAATAAAATTAGCATCAATACAGGAATAACAATATAAAATATCTAAGATAAGAAAACTACTGGAAATGATCCTGTTTCTTCAACAAATCAATGGCAAGAAAATAAAGAGGGTGAGAAAAATAGAGAATACGAGACTTAGCAGATATAGAAGCCAAATGCAAGGTGTCAGCCTCATGAGATACTGATTCCAACGAACCAACCATAACTTCCGGGACAACTGGGGAAATTAGGATACTGAGAAGATATCCGATGACATTTAAGTGTCCTAATGACATTGTGGTTGTATTTTTTTAAAGAATACTTACCTTTTAGGAATACATGCTGAAGTATTTGTGGATGAAATCATTTGCTGCGATTTCCTTCAAAATAGTCCTAGGGGACTCAAAGCAGAGGGCAGTGGGGCTGGATGGTCGCAGGAGCTCAAGCCGGCAGCCGCTGCTGGGGTGTGGGCTGGGTGCCAGGTGGGTGAGAAGGCTCGCGTCGTGCAGGGCGGCCAAGGGCCTACTGATCCGGGCGGCTCGGGCCTGCAGCACGGCGCCGACGGGATGAGCAGCTAGACCAGCAAGCAGGGCCGGGGCACCTTCTGCAAGGGCCATACTACCAAGGGCACTGGCGCCCATACCACGACGAGAAGTTCGTGAGGGTCAAGAAGTGGTCTCTGGGCGGGTGGTGCCGGAGCTGGCCCGCTGCAGGCTCAAGCCCCACGTAAACGACCGCGCACCTGCAGGCACAGCCGCACCTCTGACGGCCCAACAGCCCTTTCGGGAAGCAGCAGCACCTGCTATTGAGAAAGACTTCAAGGACAGGACTTGTGAGTCTGAGCACCTGGAAAAAGACGGCTTTGAGCCCACCCAGGAAGGCCCCCCTTCCAGCTGTACCCGCATGAACTTCCCGCACTAGCAGCAAAAGGGCGGTGGCCACTGGGTGTGCCTGTAGCTGAGGGCCCAACCGTCTTCACGACCCGTGGCTGGGCGAGTGGAGAGGCTTTTCCCTCATTCCTATTAAAGACCTTGACTACCAAAAATAAAATGAAATAAAAATTTTAAAAACTGAAAAAAATCCAGTGGAGAGGGGAGTGAGAGAAGTGTAAACAAGATTGGCCATGAATTGATCACTGTTGAAGCTCAGAGATGGATCCATGGACTACTATTCTTTCTGTTTTTGTGTGTATTTAGAAAAGCCCATAATAAAAAACATTTTCTAATTGATTGTCATGCCAAAAAAGTAGAAAATGACTTCCCCTACTCATTCTTGATTCAGCCATTTGCAAATCCACAGGCTATATAATTTTGAGGCAGGGAATTTAAATGAGGCCCTCCCTTGTAACCAGAACATCAGATTGAAAGAGAAGGACACACTCTGAGCAAAAATCATACCCCAGGAGTGATTACAGCTTGGAGGAAAGCAGGTATTGAAAAAAAAAAAAAAAAAAGCCACGCTCAATGGAGTCTCTCACTTTGGGCTAAACATAGGGCCTGCGAAAAGAACTAGCCCCGGCTGCTCCACGACACCCACCTGAGTATCCATCAGTCTTACCAATCTGTAAGTACACTGGTCTTCCCTGGAGAGCCACCATGTCATCATGGGTAGCCAGAAGCACCTGGAATGGGAACGACAATGAAGGTGGATGACTTTACTTAAGCCTGAGCCCACTTACGTTGATCTCTTAGATAAAT
The DNA here is from genome assembly GCF_057876585.1 of Rhinolophus sinicus. Lineage (NCBI taxonomy): Eukaryota > Metazoa > Chordata > Mammalia > Chiroptera > Rhinolophidae > Rhinolophus > Rhinolophus sinicus. The sequence goes on along the minus strand of NC_142517.1, from coordinate 160,969,164 downwards.
GTTTTTAACAACAAAAATTAACAGATGCCTACTGAAGAATGATTTATTTTACCTTTTATTTCTCTATATTGGCCACATTTTAATTTTTTCATTTCTTCTTGTTTATTTTAATTTCTATTGTTGTTGTTCCTTTTTGGCCACAATTTTAAAAAATCTATTACACAAATGCACACCACAACAACTTAGGAAAATCATTTGGAATTATTTACCAAAGTATAAGATACACATGTCCTATGATCCAGGAATTCCATTCCTAGATACATTCCAACACAAATGCATGGATATGTACCAGGAGACATATACAAAAATATGCTTAACAGTAATCCAATGTCTATCAATAATAGACTGGACAAATTATGATATCCATATTTACATATTAGAATATTATACATTAGCAAACTACAGCCACACATACAATGTGGATGAATCTTATGAACAGTATTGAGCAAAAAAGACATACAAAAGAATATATTCTTTTTTAAAATATCAAGAGATTAAATTATTACTTTTAATTAAAGTAATAATTTAATCTCTTGATATTTTAAGGCCAAAGATTGAGAGCTGAGTGGTGGGGAAAAAATTACCGTCAAGGTAGAAAACGTAATGCACCACAGAGCCCAAACTCTGGGAGATGAAAGTGGGGGAACAAGAAATGGGTTGGATTATTTAAAGCCAAAAAGACCACGATGTTTTTTGGACTGATATTAGGAAAACAAACCTTATCGTGCTGCTGATTTGCTGTGGATATTCAGGACCATCAGCTAAGTAAAAGGCCTGGACTGGCTGGGGGAGGTCACTGCACATGGGATTACGGCTCCAGCTTCATAATCGTGGCTGCCTCTGTTGCATATATGATGTGCCCCCATGGGGACTGTGCTACCCAGCCAGGTGGGCACTGGTGTTAGCAGGTTAGGCAGCCAAGTCAGTGTTTATTAGTCTTGTTCCATCTGTGTATAAAGTTCAAAACCAGGAAAAACTAAAAAGCAAGGAAGTGATTACCATAAAAATCAGAATAATAGTTACCTGGGTGAAAAGGGAGTGGTTTGAGAAGTAGGTGACTAGGATGGGACATGGGAAGAGGTTCTGGGGGTAACTGCAATGTTCTATTTCTTGATCTGGGTGGTGTTTTCATGGTTGTTGTTTTTTAAATATATATATAATTATATTTATTTCATTCCTCATACTTTACTTTGTGTTTTAGGCACTTTTCTCCATCTGTTGTCTTCCTCAATTAATAAAGTTTTAAAATAAACCAATCAACTTCATTTTATATAACTATAGAAGTCCCTCTGAAATTGTTAGACTTGTAATAAGTGTATTAATACAGCTTGATTTTTGCATGAAGGTATCAATAGAAAATGGAAGCCATCTCTTTCTGACTTGGTAGATTCTCATATGTTATTTTAGGTTCTCATCCCTGTTGATTTAAATGCAAATGAGCTGTAGAATAAGTATCTTTACAAACTATTCCAAAATGGTGACATTTGGGTTCTAAAGTATCCCAAGAACATTCTAAAAATGACTTGAAAAAGTATTGTATTATAACTAACGTTTAATTTGTATCTGCTCCATTTTGTTAAGCCTTATATTAATTGAACTAAGGTTTCAAGGCCAAGAAAATCAATTGGAAAGAATTGCCACAATCTCAGAACACTAGAAAATCAGTGCTCTGGAAATCATACTCTAAAAGTTGGCTCACCAAAACCTCAATATGCAAATGTATGCTTTAAAATTAAGCTTCATTTAAATGCACTTACCAGTTTAGGTAGAAGCTGATTTTGTAACCACACTTGGAATTTAGATTCTTACTACTTTAAAAGAAATGCTATGTAAACATAAAAATTAAGTAAGCAAATGATTATTTGCCCACTTGAAATGATTGATGTACTTCAAATTACAAATCCTCAAAATATCCCAGTGAGGAAATGGAGTCCTTTGGCTTTGGAGCTACGAGTACACTTTCACCAAGTCTGAAGCAGACTGCCCTGATCTCACGATGAGTGCGCGGAAGCCTTACAAGGCCTCTGCAGCTCATCCCAGAAGCCCTTTCCAGGCCCATAACAGGCCCTCTGCATTCTCCCGTCCTTGCCTGCCAACCTGAGGAGGTGGGCCTGTATTCTCAGAACTTCCACTCCTCCTAGCCCTGGAAGTCTTCTCTCCCCAAGTTTGGCTGCAAAAGGGCCTATGGTCTCCCCACCACCCCCTTCATTACTGCCACCATTTGAAAAAAGGGCAGAGTGTGATAAAAGGATAGAACACAAAAACCAATAACACCGAACATGCAACACAGTCCACACCTCTGAAACACCTGAGAACAAAGTGTCATAAGACTCTCATTTTACAGAAAATCGGAGCCCAGAGAACTTGTGAAATCTGCCTGAGGTCGCACAGCTAATGGAATGGAGCCCAGCCAAGCCATTTCTTGGTGTAAATCAACTTTCCTGCCTCTCCGCAGACTTGATGTCTTAGACCCTGCTCCACTCAGCGGTTCAGAGTTAGGGCTTTGGGCCAGATGGTCCTAGCGGGAGTCTCAGGCCCAACACTTCCAAGTTGTGATCTCAGATGGATTACTTACCTCTCTGGCTTCAGTTATTCAAGTCAAAGCTCAATGAATAGTAGCCATTATTATCATTTCTTTCTCAGATGCTAATCTCTAAGCTTCTGGTCTCAAACCTTCCTTTACAAAGGATCACCTGGGGGAACTTGTTCAAAGTAGATTTCTCCTGCTTTGCCCTGGGGTCCTCTGAGCCAGGGCCAGGAAGTACCATGTTAGTGTTTTAATATGAGTCCTAGAAATTCTTCTTCTTTTTTTTTTTTAAAGATTTTTATTAAAATATAGCTAACATATAATATTATATTAGTTTCAGAGTCCTAGAGATTCTGATGCAGAGAGCCAAGCTTTGGCAAGCAGTCAAGTGCTTTTACCTTCTCTTTTTACTCCTTTGAAGAAAAAGAGCTCACCAGATTTGTAGATAGATTTGTTTCTTTCAGGGAAACTCTGGCTCTAAGAATTTGAGGTCTTCTGAAACAGATACCATTCCATATCTGTCTTTTAGCTGGTGGCTTTCAAACATTTTTTTTTTTTTTACCATAATCACAATAAAAAAATACATTTTATATAACAACTATGAACACATGTTTATATATACGTGTATATAAATTCTTCATGAAATAAGCTCCTCACTATATGCACATTGCTATTTTCATTCTTTCTCTTTTTTTTATAAATCTTTTATGCTAGGCACAACTCACTAATTTCATTTCATAACCCAATAATAATAGGCAACCAATAAATGAGTTGCAATCAATAAAGACCAACACTAAAATGACTCAGGTGTTGGATTTAGCATACAAGGAGTTTAATGGAACTATTATAACTCTGTTCAAAGACATAAAATAAATTATGTTTATAATGAATGAACAAATAGAAAATCTAAGCAAAGAAATAGAAGCAATAAAAAGTTACCAAATAGAAATCCTAGTACTGAAAAAAATACATATATAAAATAAAAAATTACATTTACTGGGCAGATTGAGATGACAGAAGAGTCAGTAAACTAGAAATTATTCAATTTGAAAAACATAGAGAATAAAAAATTGGAAAGACTCCCAGAGACCTGTAGGACAATATCATGCAATCTAATATAGTATAACTGGAACCCAAGAATGATGACCAAAAAGAGAGAAAGAAAAGAGCCCCCCCCCCAAAAAAAAAGTGTCAAGAAATAATGACCAAAAAAGCACCCTAATTTGGTGAAATATATAAATTTTCAGATTCAAGAAGCTCAGCAGAACCCAAGCAGATGAAATAAAAACCACACCTAGACATATCATAATCAAAATGTTAAAAATCAAAGAAGAGTCTTTAAAGTAGCCAGAGAAAAATTACTCATTACTACAATGATATTTTTAATAGCCAACTTCTCATCTGAAACAATGGAGATCAGAAGATATTGATGCAAGGGCCGGCCCGGTGGCTCAGGCGGTTAGAGCTCCATGCTCCTAACTCCGAAGGCTGCCGGTTCGATTCCCACATGGGCCAGTGGGCTCTCAACCACAAAGTTGCCAGTTCAATTCCTCGAGTCCTTCAACGGATGGTGGGCAGCGCCCCCTGCAACTAAAATTGAACATGGCACCTTGAGCTGAGCTGCCGCTGAGCTCCCGGATGGCTCAGTTGGTTGAAGCGTGTCCTCTCAACCACAAGGTTGCTGGTTCGACTCCCGCAAGGGATGGTGGGCTGTGCCCCCTGCAACTAGCAATGACAACTGGACCTGGAGCTGAGCTGCGCCCTCCACAACTAAGACTGAAAGAACAATAACTTGAAGCTGAACAGAACCCTCCACGACTAAGATTGAAAGGACAACAACTTGACTTGGAGAAAAGTCCTGGAAGTGCACAGTGTTCCCCAATAAAGTTCTGTTCCCCTTCCCCAATAAAATAAAAAAATAAAATAAAATAAAATAAAGTTTCACTGGGGAGTCTCCAAATACTGGGGGGGGGGGGGGGGAAGAATATATTGATGCAAGAGCTTTCAAGTGTCCAAAGAACTTGTCTCATTAGGGAGACCACCCCAGGGATGACGTAGATGCCTGATCACTGCACTGTACACCTGAAGTTGAAGTTGAACAATAATGAATGTCAACTACAATTTTATATATATACATACATACATATGGTTACAAGAAGCGGAGTACAGCATTAGGAATAGAGACAGTGGAAATGTAATGGCTGTGTGTGATGTCAGAGGGGTAGTGGATGGGGGACGGGGGTTGTCACTGTGTGAGGGATATAAATGATAAATGTCTAACTATTACATTGTTCTATGCACCTGAAACTAATAAATAAATAAAGTGTCCAAAGAATAGAAAACTTTAAACTCAAATTTCTATATCCAGTGAAAATATCCTTCAAAACTGAAAGCAAAATAAAGATGTCTCCAGATAAATGACAACTAAAAGAATTCATCACCAACAGAATTATACCCAAAAATGCTAAAGGAAGAAATTCAGGCTGAAAGGAAATTATACCAGATGGAAATTCAGATGTTTAGGGAGAAATAAAGACCACCAGAAATAGTAAATATGTAGATAAATATGAAAGACTATTTTTTTCCTCTTAATTTATTTAAAAACATATGACTATTTAAAGTAAAATTATAATGAAGTATTTTGGTATTTATAACATACTATGCTAATATACATGACAACTATAGCATGAAGCAGGAATCAACAAACTTTTTTTTGTAAGGGACCAGATGGAAAATATCTTAGATGCTATAAGCTATATAGTCTCTGTTGCAAGTACTCTGCTCTGCCATCATAAATATAAAAGCAGCCACAGGCAATACTTAAATGAATAGGTGTATATTTCAATGAAACAAAAGCAAGTTTAGGGCAAGATCTGGCCTAACACCCACCATTTGTTGACCTCCAGTATAAAGAATTGGGGGTAAATGAAACAATTTGGTTGCAAAATTTTTACATTTTATGTGAAGTGGTACCATAACTCTAAGTACACTCTAAAAACTTAAGGATGTATGTTATAATCCCTAGAGCAACCACGCAAAACAAAAATGCAAAGAATAACTAAGAAGCCAATATAGAAAATACAATGGGATTCTACAAAATACACAATTGACTTAAAATAAAACCATGAAGGAGCAACAGAGAAACAATAACAACAACAACTACAACACACACACACACACACACACACACACAAATAGAAAACAAATAGCAAAATGACAGACCTAAATTCAAATGATTTATATTAAATATAAATGGACCAAGCAGTCCAATTTAAAAGGCACAGATTATCAGATGCAATAGAAAAGCAAGACCCAACTGTGTGCTTTCTACAAAAGACACACTTACGCCAATTATAAATATATTGCCTCTTAGCGCCAAATTTACCTTTCATTGCAGGCTCTATAAAAGAATTTGGGTTCTTTAAAATCTTTCCCTTTGCCACTTGTCACAATATTAAGCTCTGTCAGTGGCGAGCACTGCAGAAACATTGCAGAAAGAGAGGGTTTTTTTTTCCTGGTTTCAGAGCGCTCTCTCAGTAGACACCTATAACACCGTCAGGTTCTCTAGCATCAAGCTCTTGCAGTGCACTAGGGTCAGTGGCAGCCAGCAGCATCTCCAGCACCCCCCCGGGTCTTTTCAAGGCAGAAACCACCTCTGGTGAGATTCTCTTTGCTTGAATAACTTTCCTCAGCACCCTAAAGGGCAAGTTTCTGGCATGTTCCAGAAGGTGGATTTCCAGCCAGTTCTGTCAATGCAGCACCACACATTTTGCAAGCCATGGCCCCACTGCAACAAGGTATAACTCTCAACTTTGGCAGGAAGGGGTGGGGAGCATTAGGGGGAGGGAGAAACTCTTCCTTGGACACCCTATCTCAACCTTAGGGATTGTGGCTGTTAATTCTATCTGCTATTCTTATATTCGTTAGAATTTTCTTCTCTTCTTACTAGCCAATCCTTCAATTTTCCAATCCCCAATTTTACTTAATAATTCTTTATATTAAATTTTCCTGGTTGAAATTACTGTGTACTTTCTTTCTCCTGGTTGGACACTCACTGATATGGCAGTTGGCACTTTAAATATAAAGACAGGTTAAAAGAAAAAAAAAATTTTTAAGAAAACACCCTGCAAACAATAAACATAAAAAGAGCTGGACTAGCTATATTATTATCATACAAAGAAGACTTCAAGACGGAGTATTACCAGAGCTCTAGTGAGACATTTCACAATGATAAAAGATTTAACCAGGAATATGTAAGTCATAAATGTGTTTGTGCCTAATAACAAAACTTTAAGAGGCGTAAAGAAAAAATTGATAGCATTAAAGGGAAAAATAACACAATCATTACTGAAGATTTTAATACTCTTTTCTCACTAATTGTTAGAATGAGTCAAAAAAAAGTAAAAACGTAGAAATTCTCAACAATACTATCAACCACCTTGACTTAACTGGCATTTTAGAAGAGTCTACCCAACAACTACAGAATGCATGTTCTTTTCAAGCATACATATTACATTCACAGAAACAGACCTTATATGGGCCATAAAACAAGTCTCAATAAATTTAAAAATATTAGAATACTACAAAGTATGTTCTTTGACCATGATGGAATTAAATTAGAAATACATGCTGAACATATTTCAACTTTGTCTGAGTTATTCAAGATTTATTATTCTGAATATTAACAATTCATCATATCCATCAGAACCTAATCAAGGTGTATCAGGATAGTTCCACTGTGTTAATTAGCCTTAAATTGCTGTGTGTGGGGCCATATATCAGCTTTTGGTTGTTTTTCTATCTCTATCCCCAGCCATCAGTTTTCTTTTATATCAAGAAACAATACTTTGAACTCCTATTGCCATTTGTAAAATGGAAACAAACATAATATATATTTTCCTAGTAATTTGTGAGGATTAAAATTAAGTAATTTATTATATCAGTATCTGTAATTCATTTGCTCAATAAATATCAGATGATCATACACACACTATATATATGTGTGTGTGTGTATATATATATATATATATATATATATATATATATATATATATATATATATATATATCTCAAATTTATTTCCAGGCAGACCTCCCTTCTAAGAACCAAATGATACCTGATACCTCTCCTAGTACATCTTATAAGCATTGTCATAGACTGGTTGCAAAATGTCTCAATTCTTTATCTCTCCCTGTAACCATGCCCTTTGCAATGTGACTTTGTAGTTCTTCCCCCCATTAGTAGAGTCTACTTAGGGTGATCAACCATTCCAATTTGACCCAGACTGAAGAGTTTCCTGGGACAAGAGACTTAGAGTGCTAAAACCAGGAAAGCCATGGTTAAACCAGGATGACCTGGTCATCCTCCGTCTACTTCTCGTTTTGAATCTGGGCTGGCCTTGTGACTGGCTTTGGCCAATAGAATGTAGTGGACATGACAGTGTTCAAATTCCAAGCTTAGATCTCAAGAGGTATCATGCATTTTCCCCCCTTTCTCAGAACCCTGCCACTGCCATGTGAACAAGCACAGGTCAGCCTTCTAAATGATGAGAGACAATGTGGCCCAATCACCCTAGTTGACCCAGATGCCAGCCAGCCAACTACCAGTCATGTGACTGAGACCATTCCAGACAAGCCAGCTTCCAAGGGACCACTCTGCCCGCCACAGACACATGAGCAAGCTTAAGCGAGATCAGCTAAGCCTAGCCTGGATCAGCTGACCCATAGACTTATGAACAATGATAAATGCTTACTGTTTGCAGCTACCAAGTTTTGGGGTAGTTTTTGACAGCAATAGCTAAATGATAAAGATACATCAAACTCAGTATGCTTAAAACTAAACTCAAAGTTGATAATTATGTGACAGAGGTGCTAATTATCACTATAGTGGCACTCTGATTAGAATAAATATCAAATCAGCAGGTTGTACACCTTAAATTTGCACAATGTCATATATCAAATATATTTCAAAAAAATAAAATAAGCATGAATGTATTCTAATAAAACTTTATTTAAAAAAAATAAAACCAGGGCTGGCCCGGTGGCTCAGGTGGTTGGAGCTCCATGCTCCTAACTCCGAAGGCTGCCGGTTCAATTCCCACATGGGCCAGTGGTCTCTCAACCACAAGGTTGCCGGTTCAACTCCTCAAATCCCACAAGGGATGGTGGGCAGCGCCCCCTGCAACTAAGATTGAACACCACACCTTGAGCTGAGCTGAGCTGCCTCCCAGATGGCTCAGTTGGTTGGAGCACGGGCTCTCAACCACAAGGTTGCTGGTTCAACTCCTGCAAGGGATGGTGGGCTGTGCCCCCTGCAACTAGCAACGGCAACTGGACCTGGAGCTGAGCTGCGCCCTCCACAACTAAGACTGAAAGGACAACAACTTGAAGCTGAATGGCACCCTCCACAACTAAGATTGAAAGGACAACAACTTGACTTGGAAAAAAAGTCCTGGAAGTACACACTGTACCCCAATAAAGTCCTGTTTCCCTTAAAAAAAAATAAAAATAAAATAAAAAATAAAACCAAGACTTACAGTGTTCTCCCCAATTTGGCCTCCTCCAATATCCTCTGTCTTGATAAACAGCACCACCATCCGTCTAATTCTTCATGCCAAAGAACTAAGAGTCAGCCTTCATGCCTCCCTCCCACCAAATTCTATTAATTCTACTTCTAAAATATTTCTGAAATTCATTCACTTCTCAACATTTTCCTTCTCTCCACCTAGTGTAAGCCACCTGTCACGCGAGGTGTCATTCGGGGTCTCTGGTCCCACTCTCCACATAAGAACGCAGGACATGGTGAGGCCAAAAAGGAACACCTACGGAGCCATAAGTAGTGGAGTCATACCACTATATTCTCGCTGGCGGCTGGGTTGGAAACACAGGAAGCAGGAGCCACACTGTTCGTAACTCTCACTGCACCGCTTGCAGGCTCAGCCACCATCTTCTTGCTAGCCCCCCTTTTTCTGCTAGCGTAGCCACAGCAGTTCTATTAGTGGCCAATGGCTCACTGGTTACAGCTGACGGCCACAGCTGATGGCCATGCAATCACAGTTGATGGCCATTTACTACCTGGGCCAACACCTTTCTATGTGAGGCCGAGAGCCTGGAAACTGCTTTCTGGGGCTCTGTCCCCACACCACCATTACATAGTACCTACATCACAGGGAAAAGCCACTTAATTGGTCCCCCCACATCCATTCTTATCCTTTCTATAGTCCATTCTGCAGATAACAAGTGTTCTTTTTTAAAAAAAGAAAGAAGACAAGAAAAACTCTGTGAAACACCTTGTTAAGAGGATGAAAAGACGAGCTACAAGATGAGAAAGAATATCTGCAAATAACATATCAAATAAAGACAGGAATACATTTTAAAAAAACACTCAAAACTTAATAGTAAAAATGCAAGCAATCCAATTAGAATGTGGGCAAAAGACATGAAGAGATATTTCACACACAAAAATACATATGTGATAAATACCGTGTTGCCCCAAAAATAAGACCTAACAGGAAAATAAGCCCTAGCATGATTTTTCAGGATGACATCCCCTGAACATAAGCCCTAATGCGTCTTTTGGAGCAAAAATTAATATAAGACCAGGTCTTATTTTCGGGGAAACATGGTAAGCACATGAAAAGATACCCAACATCATTAGCTGTTAGGAAAATGTGAATTAAAACCATAATGAGATACACCACACACCTAGCAGAACAGCTAACATAAAAAATAGTGGCAACACCAAATGCTAGTAAGGATGTGAAGAATCTGGATTCATACATTACTGGTGAGAATAAGAACTGGAACAGCCACTCTGGCAGTTTGGCAATGTATTGATTTGCTAGAGCTGCCATAACAAAGCACCACAGACTGGGGGGCTTAAATAGAAATTTATTTACTCACAATTCCAAAGGCTAAGAATATAAGATCAAGGTGCCAGTAAGGTTGGTTTCTTCTTTTCCCCCCAGCTTTATTAAGATATAATTGACATACAGCATTGTATAAGGTGTACAAAGTGTTGATAGTATACACTTACTTATTGCAAAATGATTATCACCATAGTGTTAGATAACATCTCCATCCCAGGGTTGGTTTCTTTTGAGGCCTCTCTCCTTGGCTTATAGATGGCTGCCTTCTCCCTGTGTCTTCACATGGTCTTCTTTCTATGTGTATATCTCTGTCCTAATCTCCTCTTTTCATAAGGACACAGTCATTTTGAATTAGGGCCCACCCTAATGACCTCATTTTAACATAATTGTTGTTTTAAATACTCTATCTTGAATGCATTCACATTTTGAGGTCCTGGGGATTAGGACTTCGACATATGAAATGGGGGAGGGTATTCATCTCATAACAGACAGTTACCTTAAAAACTAAACACAGAGCTAACATATGACCCATCAATTTTACTTCTGAGCATATCTCCCAGAGAAACAAAGATTTGTGTTAACACAAAAACATATACACAAATGTTCATACCAGCACCATTCATAATAACAAAAACATAAAAATAACCCAGGTGTCCTTTAGTGCATAAGTGGCTGAACAAACTGTGGTGCACACATACCATGGAATACTACTCGACAACAAAAAAAGGATAAACTATTGATACACACAACAATCTGGATGAATCTCCAGAGAATTATGCTGAGTGAAAAAAAGCCAATCCCAAATGGTTTCATATCTTATGGGTCCATTTATGTAACATTATTGAAAAACAAAATTATAGTACTGAAGAATAGATTAGTCATTTCCAGGGGTCAAGGAGGAGATGGGGGCAGGAAGTAAGTGAATGTGGCTTTAAAAAGGCAAAATGAGGAATCCTTTTGGTGATAAAAATATTGTTATCTTGACTGTATCAGTGTCAATCTCCTGGTTGTGATTTATACTATAATTTTGTAAGACATTTCCATTGGGGGAAACTGAGTAAAGAATACAAAACGCATCTCTTTAGTATTTCTTACAACTTCAATATGAATTTATAACTACCACAAAATAAGTTTAATATTTTTAATGTTTTAAGCATTTACGTTTTTCCACTGTTCTTAAGCCAAAAATCTATTGGTACTACATGATTTAGTCCCATCTTGCATACTCTTCTCACTCACTGTGGTCCAACCCACTGGCCTTCTTCTGGGTCTTCAAATGTTTCTTCAGACTCTGAACTATGCATATGCTATTCATTTTCCCTATAATGGTATTCTCTCAACTTTTTATATAGCTAACTCTAATTTATCCCTCAAGTCTCTTATATGTCACTTTTTTCATTCAGTCACTCACTATGAGCATCGAGCATACAAGTTATACACAGTCCTTACCAACAAAAAGTTTACAGTATTTCATCATCTGGGTCCAAGTTACTTTTGATGTTTATTTCCCTTCTGTTATCCCAAGACTTTAGTAAAACCTTGTTTAAACATCTCAGGATTTCCTCAGCTGTTCTTTGGATTATGATAACTAAGAAGGCCAGATGGTCAGAGTAGCAAAAGTGTAATAGAAAAAAATCCTCCACTGAGCTCAGCTGGGGCAGGTAATTACATAGTGAGAAACGCCCAAGGTGAAACTACTAGGGTACAAGAGTCAAAAATATGGAGTCTAGCTGCCATTTCCTTCACAGGATGTCTCTCTCCGTGGGGAGTCTGAGGGTTTAGTTATTTACGTTATGATAAAGTTTTCTTTTGTTTTTTGAAAAGCTAACAGCACTTTCCTCACATGCACAATGTGCTTGCTCTACCATGAATTGGGTGATATAGATGAAGACCCTAAATGACCACTGGGTGTCATCAAAGTCTTACACAGGCAACAGTCAGCATGGCTCATTAGCAGTCCACCTTTTCTGGAGAGTGGAATAAATTGTGTTCAGTTCTAAAGGGAACCAAAGCATATCATCAATCTACAATTTAGCTATGTGGTAACATTGGCAAGAAGAACACAGCTGAGGACTAAGAAATAAGCAAAAATAACAGCTTGAGATGGTCCAAAATGACATCTCAAAGTCCTTTTACTTAAGTTTGTATACTTTCCTCAAAGAAAAGCTATTTGGGCCAGTTAGTGGGAAGATTCCTGTTTTGCTTTGCTTTCCTGTTTTAAGTTACTTCATTAACAGTACCCCTTGCCTTTGTGCTGCCTTTACCTTGGCTCGTTCGTTAGCTTAGGTACTGCAGATCCAAACCACCTGTAGTGGGGAGTGGACTTATCACCTCATGACAACTCCTAAGCATAACAATCACGTGTCCAAGGTAAGACTGACAATGATGTGGAGGGGAGGGCCCCACATGGCAGGGTGACAAAGACCTCTGCAATCCATCACCTCTCAAAGGAAACACGTACGATGTGGGCTCAGATCTGCCAGAACCTCACTAATGATCATTTTAAGACTTATGTTCCCCAAAATGATAACAATCAGCTGTGTTAACCTGTTTCTACTCGTGGACTGAATGCACCTAGAAATCAAATGGTTTGAGTTCTACTCTCAGGTCCCAATTCAATTTCTGGTTTTCACAGATAAAAATGTTCTGGATTTTTTCCTGCAATTTGCTGACAAAGTCATCTCAACCTGACTCCAAAGTCATATTAGTTATAGTAGCTAAGCTGCTCTATTGAAAGTACAAATAGATTCTGGCCATCCAATGTGATGATGCAAGGCCACAGTAGAGTTTGCGGGAGCCCAAAAGTTAAGTAGGTGATTGCAAAGAAAATATATTTCTAAAAATAGATCCCAAAAGTCAGTAACTTAAAATATGAGAAATGTATTTCTTGGTTAAGTAAGCTTCCAAGGCAAGTGTTGAAAAGTCCCCTAGGTGATTCCTTTTGGGCCATGTCATGTGCATGGTTGAAGGTGGTTCCAGCCAATGAAAGAGAAAAAGAGTAAGAAGCAGGAGTCTCCACTCTGTCTTAAAGGTCTCTTCCCAGGAGTGGCACATATGACTTCCATGTATTGCCTAGAATTGAATCACATCATTATACCTAACTGCAATGGGAAATGGGGTCCAGCTGTCTTCCCCCAAAGATCCAATTTTGTGAAACAGAACTTGGTCTATTCCACAGTTATCTAACACTAGCCCAAACAATGAAGTTTTATTCTGATTATACACTAATTTGAGGCACAGAGAAATTATATAATTTTCCAAGTTCACACAGCTAGCAAATTGCCAAGTTCGTATTTGAGAACAGAGTCTATACTTTTAACCACTCGGAGATATTTGTAATACTGTTTGGTTCTCTGACAACCACTATGTATCACTTAGTAATTTTTTAACTTGATTTGTAAAGGATGCAGGAGAGAGCATAGCTACCCAGAGGGACAGTCAGTTCCCTGTGAATACCTGGCAGGGCTCCTCTCCACCCCTCTCTCAATTTTCAGAGCGGTGAGCAGAAGCAACCGGATGTCACACAGGGAAGCTACCTAAAGCTTGGCACAATGGGATTCTGCCCATCGGACTGAATGAGGGTAATGCAATGTGCAGGGGTTAGGAGCACCTTCAGAGCCTTTCCTAAATTCAGTGCTCTAAGCAGCCCAATGCTCCCAGCATCCCCAGCACCTGACCTCTTCCCAATGCACTTGGACCATCCACTGCCGCCTGGGGGCCCACCCCAAACACCCCTGGTCCACCGGAGCCCAGCAGCCATGTCTGCCCTCATCACCACCGCCTGGAAAATGCTTCCCTAGGCCCTAAAGCAGAAAGTAGGACAACACCCTTGCCTCAGCCTCTTAAAACCTGAGAAGCCTAGGCCAGAGATTGCCCAGTTTTTGAGATAACCCAGGGCAGCAAACAAGAAAACGCGGGATGGTGTGCTCCCAGCAACAAGCTCAGAAGGAAGTTATTATTACCCACAGTCTACAGATGCTAACGATGAAGCACAGAAAAATTAAGTCCTTTTCCCAAGATCATATAATAATAAAAGTGGTTCAACCCAGCAGTCTGGCTTCCGAGCCCAGTTGTCAGCATAACCCGATGAGGAAGGGGAGGGAGTGGAGAGAAAGACTGTGGGAGAGAAAGGAATTCGTGTACCCAAAAGGATACTCTGAGTTTCAAACGGTTCCTTCCAAGTTCTTCTCCCCATTTATTTCTGGGGTGTGCGCCCCACGCTTTAACCACTGAATAGATAATAAAGTGAAATGGGCCTGATTAGGGTCTAAGACCTGGAAGGCAGAAGGCGAACTTGGCTCTGAAAGTTACAGCAGTATGCTCTAACTGACAACCCAGAGCTGCGACCCTCAGGGAGTGAACTTCCAATCTCAGAACAGGGGGTTCACCTCCACCGCTTTGATGGGAGGAATTGGCCTTTCAACCTGACAGCCGGGAGCTAATGTTGGACGCGGGGAGTACAGGCGGTTCCAGGATCCAGACAACTCTCCCTTCCGGGCTCCCTCTCACAGCCCCAAATTTTCCTGCCTAAAATTTCCCTGCAGCGACAGCGGCTCAGCGAGTGCCGGTAGAGGTGGAGGCGGGGCACATCGGATATGGTTTTATTTCTAGTGTGAGAACAAACCCTGTTGAGAACCTTTTGCTTGCACGCCTCTCATCACGCAATGTGGGTGGTGCTTCTGAAAGTGCAAAGTGAACATCCCACGGTCTGAGTTTGTGACCTGGGACATGGGGGGTGTCACTTACTCCATCAGCGTTTGCATCCCTCATGACCTGAACACAGAGATCTGGCAGCTTTTGGCCATTGAAGAAGAACCATTTCTCTCACCCACTGTTGCCTGCCCGCCTGGGCTCTGAGTTTTCGGGCCTGTGAGCTCAGAGTCAACAGTGAGGCCACCGCTTCAGCGCCTCAGAACCTCGGGGACCTCTCGCCCCGTGCTGGGCGCGCTCTTGGGTCAGGAACCCTAACTCTCGCTCTCTTTGCTTTAACCATTGAATAGGTAATAAAGTGAAATGGGCCTAGTTAAGGTCAGGAAGACCTACGAGGCAGATGGCGAAATTGGATCTGAAAGTTGTGAAAGTATACTGAACTGACAACCCAGGACACATAACCTCTGGAGAAAGTGTCCTGGCTGTGAACGTCGAGTCTGCCCAAGCCTTTTGGGTTTACTCACACTCCAGCAGACAGCAAAGGTAATCCTTGGCGGATGTTCAGCAGGGAAAAACGCCGATCCGGAACTCGAATTCGCGTGCGGGGCCAGGGGCGCCCACCTCCAGCCCTCCCGGGTGAACTTCGTGTCTGTTCTGGTGTCTTCCCAGGGTCGCTCCAGGGATCACTCTGGTGCAGTGCCCCCCGCCCCTGCTCGTCTCCTGGAGAAATCTCTCCTTCGCTTCTGGGGTCCAAGGGGTGCTCTCAACATCAGGACCGTCAGTGTCCCTTCGCATCTGTCCACCTGCGCTCCCAGCACCTAGCCCTGGAGAGATGAGGTGGGTGTGGCTGGCCTTCTCCTGGGATCCCCAGGCCAGAAGCCCAACCCCAAGTCGCAGCGGCCTTGCCTTCGTGACCCAGACCTGAGTTGAGTCCTGACTCTACTGAGTGTCCGTAAAGCAAGTGACTCGGTCTCGCTAAGCCTTGGTTTCCTCAATGTGGATAATTTTGTACCCACCACATAGGATGGTTCCCAAGAGTCAGTGAGATAACAAAGGTAAAGGGCTTGGCAGAACTCTGGGTGTTCAGGAAACGTTCAATAAATAAATGCTAACCGTTACTGTCAGTTATTGCAGTGTATCTGTTTTGTCCACTAAACTGTAAGCTACTTGAGGACCGGAACCCCAGCACCTGGCACAGTGCCTCACACTGCAGGCGGGAGAGGAGTGGCTGACTGAACCACTCCACCTCATGGGGGAGGTGAGGGACCACTAAAGATCGGTAAATCTGAGACAGTCTCTGAGCTGTAGGCAAAGGAGTCTTGAGTATGCAGCTAGAGGCGTGGGGGGGGGGGGGTGAGAGGGGGGAATGGCGCTGCCAAGGTAGCGCAGGGCGGAGGACTCCAAGGCAATCCACTCTCTGCACAGCCGTTTCTGCCGTCTCAGGACCCTGGGCCCAACTCGTGATCCTGGAAGAGTTTTCTCGAGGTCACTCCCCCATGGGTGTGTTTCCTTTATGTCCTCTTACCCAGTTGGTGCAAGGGAAAAAACAAACAAACAAACAAAAAAACCGTGGGATCCAAGGACGCAGACCGCAGAGCCAGGGATCCCGTCTGTCTACCTAAGGGCCAAAGGGGCTGGCTGGAAGGAGCTGAGGGCACCCCGAGTCCCTGGAGGCCACGCTAGGGGCAAGCGGAGAAAACCAGGTTGAGGATACTAGCAATGAGAAAGAATTGGGTGAGAGTTGTCCCCAAGAAGATGGCCAATGAAGAAGGAATGAGAGCGCCGCTAGTCTGGGCCTGTAAAGGTGGAGACGGGAGGCTCCTGTAAACTAAACCCCCACCCTCTCTCTCCCAAAGTCGTTGAGCTCTAGAAAGAACCTCAAAAAGATTCAGGAAGTGCAGGTTCCTAGAGCTACAATTTCTGGGACGAACACATTAAAGAATACCTTTCAAACCAATGACCCGGCAAGCCGTGTCCCCCGGACCATCGATGAGAGAGGGCAAAGTGGCGACACGGGGCAGCCCAGCCAAAACATGTGTGGCCCCCGCGTGGGGCAGGCGAGTGGGAATTGGCCTACCCCTCTACGCACGAAGGGTACCCGGGCGCCCACCCGCCTTCCCTGCCGGAAGGGGCATCCTCTCCCCCCTACACACACCTCTCAGGGTCGGCTTTCTGTGTAACGGAGGACGCCCAAAGATCCAGCAGACGCAGTGTGCACTGGCTCAGGCGATGTCTTGAAATCCTGACCCAGGCCAACGAGGTATGGGTTAGGGTGAGGGGAGGGGGGAGGCGCGGGCAGACGGCTGAAAGCAAGGCGAAGCTGATGTGTTCTCCAGGGCGCTCGCCGTCTGCTGGAGACCTGGAGCTGTTCCACTAAGGCTCACAGTCAATACTCTGTGACTTGCGCTACTGCCACAGAGAAAGGAGGGGTACCTTACTCAAAGGAAGTCGTGCCTGCCCTTGAGCCTCAGTATTCACGCGTACGATGGAATGATGATTCCATCCCTGCCTGGCAAGGGGTGTCATGAGGCCCCCCCAGGAAGAAACGGTGAGACTCGGTGACCAGGTAAAGTGCCTCAGCGACAACCGGTGGGCACGGGATCCAAGGCAGGAATATCTCAGAGATGGGAATTGGAACATAAGGCCAGAGCGGAGACACTGAGCTCTCCTCCTTTCCCCATCCTTCTCTAGGTCCCTGTAGGTAAAAGAATGCCCAGGCGGAGAGAGAAAACCGAAAGCAGAAAAGAGGAAGATAGGCTCCCTACGTCTGAAGCACCTCTATTCCTCCAAACCCAGTGTGAGCTCCCCCTTAACTCCTTTCAGATCACTATAGAAAGAGCCATCAGTCGTCTCTGAACTGTAAAGGAGAATGTCATTTCTCTGTAGTATTGTCTCCCTGACTTTAGACCAAAGTAAGGAAATCATTTGAATATTGTGATGCGGTGATCAGATGATTTGGGCAAACACAGATTTGCACCTGGGTTCTCAGAATTAGTATCTCAAGTCTTTAATTGATTCTCCAAATGCAGGTGTAACCTCTCCCCCACTCTTGCTCGTTGTTTCTGGTGTTCTACATGCACACGCAATCCCTTGTTTTCCAGTTAAAAGGGAACTTGAGTCATAGTTCCTTCCAGGAAGATGCCATTTTCCAGATCTCAGCTAACCTGGACTTTAGGCTATTATCGGAGGTTCTCATAGATAATAAAATGCAACACATTTATCACCATGAAAAAGTCTGGAGGACATACTTGTGGTGAGAACAAAGGAGCAGAGAGAAGTCGAGAGGATGGCAATTGGATCTTTTATATTTCATGGGGGGGGGGTTCTATATAAAGTCAAAACAGCTACCTACCATTGCAGTGACAGAAAGACTTGGAATTTGGAGTCAAGACACCAAAAGGCAATCTTGTTTAAATATCAAGAGCTTAATTTTGTAACTGGTTCCCACAAAGCAGCAGGCTGGGTTCAGCGATGAGGCACTGTGTCCAGTGGCGAGCATTTCTAATCAGCTCACCCTTCTCCATGAGGGGCCTTCCTTAACCAGAAGAAAGGCTGGGAACTAAATCCAGGCAGATTTGAAGGCGGATTACCTTCCTCATTATTCAGAGAGGCTGAACTGTGTGGATGCTGTAGTTTTAATTACATACTTGGTTTTTCTGGGGAAGACCAAAGATCGTATTTTTCAAAGTATCAACTTGTTTTCCATTAGGCAGTTGTTGTAACAAGTTCTTTCAGCGACATGTTATGTTTTTAGGAAGGGGTTGCTTCAGATGGCGCGCACTAGCACAATTTTGTGGCTTTTAATTACTATTTTGTTCTTTTGGGGGGTTTCAGAGGCTGGCGCCTAGGCATGATTAGACCGTCTACTGGGCCCGCGGCAACCACGCACACCCCCAGCAGGTGGCGCCACAAGGCAGGCACTGCCGCAGGAACTGCGGACTTGGGAGTCCAGTACAGGAGAGTTTCCCTTAAGTCCGGAGCACGGTTCCCAACCACCAGGAAATAGAGATATAAATTAGGTCGCCACTTCCTATAAAAGAAGAAATTGCAATAACCAGGCGGAACAGGGTCCTACAATGGAAAAAAAAAAAAGACTGTGAAATGATTAAGTGCATGAGATGAAACTTTTTCTACTGAAACAACTTTAACTACTTTACTTTACTATAACTTTACCAAAATCGAGATGACTCTCTCACCTAAGTATTATTCCATTTCCTTCTCGCAAAAACATAGAATTTAGAGTTAGAACGAACTTTGAAGACCATCTGGTCAGTCTGGTCTGGCTTTCCAAACTAGAAATTCCCCGGGATGGTTTTTGGGGTGTCAGCCATCTAACATACGTAATCACTCAGTCTCCGCGTGTTAGGAAAGTGCAAGGGAAAATGATGTCAAATAGTATATCATTAGCAATTCCTTTGAATTTAAATAGTTTTCTTCTCAAGTAACAAGGAAAAATCGTTTAAATATTACTTAATTAATTGTCCTAATATCCCTGCGGGTTGACTAGGAAGCAGGTGTTGTTACACAGTACATAGTTCAGGGACAATTTAAATCAATTGATCTACGTCAAGTGCCCAATGGCTGACAAGAGTTAAGTGCCAGAAACTTCGAGGAAAAGCGGACCTAGTTCTGGCCCAGCTCTCCTACCGCTTTATTTTGACTAATGTTTGAAAGCTGACCTCAGACATGAAGGTACCAATCCCTCCAATTGGTTGTACACTTGTGCACAGAATAGGAAATGCCAGTCTCCGTCTTCACGCCTTCTGTCCTCCTGCCGCCAGCCACCCTAACTCCCCACCCCACTCCCAGCCCCTCGCCTGGCTGCTCACAGTCAGCAGAGGCCTGTCTGCACCCGCGACCACATCAGCCGCAGCGCCTGCCTTGTGACACCCCCCGCCCCCTGCTCGATGTGCCTGTGAGCCAGTAGCCCCGCGGGCCGGCGCTTCTGATTGGCGGTTGCTAGGTGACGTCGCCTGCGCTCACGTGACGAGTGTTAAATGCCTAGCCTGCAGGAGCCCGCCCCACAGACAACCGTAAAGCCGCTGCGGGCTGCTCACCTGCTCCCGCCTCCCGGAGCCTGGGTCCGGCCCTGACACCCCTGCCCCCTCCACTGCCCGCCCCCCGCCCGAGCTGGCGTTGGGCAAGGAGCCGAGCGGGCTGAGAGGCGGAGAAAGGATGCGGCCGGCGGCAGCTGTCCCAAGCAGTGCACGGTGATCGCCTCCCCGGAGGAGGAGTTGCCTAGACCGTTGCCACATTTCTTGTTTTCCTCCCCCACCCCACCCACCCCTAATTACATTGGCTGCTAGAGGGGACCGGGAGAGACGGAGGAGGCGCCTCGCTTTCCCCCTTGCGCCCGCTACCCCTGCTCTTTTCCGTCCGGGGCCAGGATGACTGGAGTCTTTGACAGTCTGGTGGCTGATATGCATTCGACCCAGATCACAGCCTCCAGCACATACCACCAGCACCAGCATCCCCCGAGCGGCGGCGGCGCTGGCCCCGGCGGCAGCAACAGCAGCAACCTCCACAAGCCCCAGGAGTCGCCCACTCTCCCGGTGTCCACAGCTACCGACAGCAGCTACTACACCAACCAGCAGCACCCGGCGGGCGGCGGCGGCGGTGGGGGTTCACCCTACGCGCACATGGGTTCCTATCAGTACCACGCCAGCGGCCTCAACAACGTCCCTTATTCCGCCAAGAGCGGATACGACCTGGGCTACACCGCCGCCTACCCCTCCTACGCGCCCTACGGGACCAGTTCGTCCCCGGCCAACAACGAACCTGGTATGTATAACGCTGGCATCAGGGTGCCAACTCGGTCTAACTACTAGGATGGGTGAGATGAAAATGTTTGGGGCGGGGATCCCTTCGGAGCCCTGGCCTTTCAAACTACCTGCTCCCAGCCCGCCCAGTTCCCTTTACCCTTCTCAACCTCCCATCTGCCGAGGGTCACCGAGTACGTCCTACGATCGATCTTCAGCTGGCCGGACCCGGTGACCCCAGGGGCCGCGCGGTGCATGCCTCATTGTAACCTCATTTCCTTGCCACCTGCTTCTCCTTTCTCTCCGGTGTGTGCCTGTCTTCCCCTTCGCTAGAAGGCCAAGCTCCGGGGTTCGATGACCGCACCCGTCCGCGCGCTGCGAAGTTGCGCCTAAGAACTCGCCTCCCGGCTCCGGCCAAGTCCCAAGCCCGGCCTCTCTGCAGGAGAGAACTCTTGGGCTCCCCTGGTTGCACGGTTCTCACAATTCCGTTTCGTTACAGAGAAAGAGGACCTCGAGCCTGAAATCCGGATAGTGAACGGTAAGCCAAAGAAAGTCCGGAAACCCCGCACCATCTACTCCAGTTTCCAGCTGGCGGCTCTTCAGCGACGTTTCCAAAAGACCCAATACCTGGCACTGCCCGAGCGAGCCGAGCTGGCGGCGTCTCTGGGCCTCACCCAGACTCAGGTGAGAGCTTGCGGCCTGGGAAGGGACGAGGAGGGCGCTGGTCTAGGATGGCCGGGAAGCAGGCGGATTCAGGACAATGTTTTTTAAAAATATTTTTAAAATAATTTTAAAGATTTCGAGGCCCGCGCCTTTGGCGGCCTAAACTTCTACACTCGAAACTGAAATCTTCCAGAGGGAGGACAGGGTGGGCAGAAATGTGGTACCATGTTGTCTTTCCGCGCGCTACTGATTAAGAGGGTAAAATAATTGGCCCTCCTGACCCCCTGCTGCTGTCACCACCACCACTGTGCACACACACCAGCTGTCTTGGACTTTTTGAAAGGACCACGCAATGGAGTAGGAACCATCGCAGCCTACGAGGCCTCGGCACGTGACCTGCCTACCTGCCCAGGGTGCTCGATGCTCACCTCTTGTTGGTGGTCTTTCTACGCTTCCTTCCCTCCCATGTCCGGTGCTGAGTTTCCTTCACTAATGCTCGGGTCCTTTTTCCTCAAAGGTCAAAATCTGGTTCCAGAACCGCCGGTCTAAGTTCAAGAAGATGTGGAAAAGCGGTGAGATCCCCTCGGAGCAGCACCCTGGGGCCAGCGCCTCGCCACCTTGTGCTTCGCCGCCGGTCTCCGCGCCAGCCTCCTGGGACTTCGCTCCGCAACGGATGGGGGGCGGCGGCGGCCCCGGCAGCGGCGGTAGCGGCGCGGGCAGCTCAGGCTCCAGCCCGAGCAGCGCGGCCTCGGCTTTTCTGGGCAACTACCCGTGGTACCACCAGGCCTCCGGCTCCGCCTCACACCTGCAGGCGGCGGCGCCGCTGCTGCACCCCACACAGACCCCGCAGCCGCACCACCATCACCACCACCCTCATGGCGGCGGGGTCGCCCCGGTGAGCGCGGGAACGATTTTCTAACCCCAGGGAGACTGTGCCAGAGACTGAGCAAAGACCCATTATCCTCAGTGCTCGCCGCAGGGCAGGGTCCCTCCAGCAGGCCCGCGGAGGGCACCCACCCCTCCCGGAGCCTGCAGCCCCGGATGGCCTGCCCCAGGCCCTGCGCCTTCGCAAGGCCACCGAGCTGCGGAGAACTGGAAGGTTCCTCTTTTGGAGCCCCCCGGCAGCTGCGTGGTGAAGGCCGCGGGCCAGGGCCGCCTTTCCGACCTGAGCCCCGCCTCAAGACTTGATTCCCCTCCCCTCTCCGCCCGGCGAGGCCGGCCGGCGCCTTCCTCGCCGCGGGCCGCTAGCTGAGTCCCGGAGAGAGACGCCTCCCCCGCCCGCGAGGCTTCCCCAGCAATCTGAGGCTCCTTTCTCCTTGCCCGCCCCCAGGCTCAGCGCAGGCGGCCTGGGTTATTGACCTCCGGGGTCCTGCCTGCCCGCCCGCCCCCAACACTCCTTTGAGCCCCGGCGGTCCTCCGCTTTTTTTCTGCTCTGCGGGTTCCAGCCCTTGGAGCCCCATCTATCCCCCACCTTAGCTCTCCTCCAGTAACGCTCCCTGAGCTCTCTCTCCTCATCCATCACCAGTGGAGTTTTTTTATTTTTATTTTTTTAAAAGTTTAGGTGCCTTCGCGGATGACCTCATTTTGATGTTGGAAAAAAAAAGTGATTTTTTAATATGTGGACACTGCAAAAAAAAAAGTGTTTAAATTATCTTTTTTAAAATCTATTCAGGATTATTAGCCTGGACTTTCGACAAAGAGTTTGTAAATAAAGGTGTCTGTGCAGATTTTCCCACTGATTTATTTGTATAAAAATACTCATCTTTTCAGACGTTTTTGTAAACCCCCACTTGTGAAAACTACGGTTTAGCAGTGACCTCACCCTCCGGTTTATTTTTCCCTTAAAATTTTTCTCAGTTAAACTAAGCTACTGATTTGGATTTGTTTTATCTTATCCTAAAGTCTTTGTTCTTGAAATGAAAGGTATTTTGGGGTTATTTATTATGAAAACAACAAGCTCTTAATGTTGATTTTACAATATGAAGAGATTATTTAAATAAATTATTGTTTTCATTGGATGTGTGCGCTTTTTCCATGGTGTCATGACCCGGAAGCTCCAGCCGCTGCCCAGGCGGGGGAACCTGGTCAGCCAACAGTGACATTTACATCTTTTGGAGGCTGCCAGTGCGGCTAGGCGAGGATAGGCACATTTGGCTCAGGGGCCCTGAGGCGTGTTCGAGCTGTGCCCCCACCCGCGTCCGGCGCGGGGTTCGCCAGCTCGCGGCGTAGTGAGTCAGTCCGCGCCCGGCGGCTCCAGCCTCAGCCAGCCAGGCCCCTCCGGCGCCGGCGCCACCGCCCAGTGCCTGGGCGGTCTGTGCCACCCCCGCGCCCCCGGTACTGGCCAGGCAGTTCCTCCAAGACGCCGCTGGGCACCTGCAGTCCGAGCCTAAGAGCTGCTGAAGTCGGAGTCAGACCCCCTCATTGGACCCTCCCCTCTGTTTGCTCCACAACCTTTCTGGGGCTGGCTGAGCCGAGAACTCAGCGAGGCACCCAGGCCCTCGGGAGACTCGGTTGGCTGCTCTGGAATGCAGGGCGATACAGGCGCACAGGGCTGCACCAGCACACATGCGATCACACACTGTGACCCTCGCACTCACATCTATGTTATCACACACACTCAGTCACACACACGTACTGAATCACACTCTTACACTCACACACATGAACACTTGAAACGAGTTCATGCACACTCACACATTCACACTCATTGATATACAAACTCACATATGCACCTTCACGCACAGATGCACACTGACACGGAGACTGATGCACGTTGCCATGGGAGTGGCATCCTTCCATCTCACATTCTCCAAGGGGAAATGTCCACACATCATTCAGCTCTGCTTTCCATTTTGGGTCCTAGCTTTGGAAGTGATCCTACTTTATGGCGTTCCCTGCAAAGTCCCTTTTCTTGAAAGCTATAGTTAGAAACTTCCTGGCTTCGAATCACTGTGTAACTTTGGGTTACCCACTTAACCTCTCTGTGCTGCTGTTTGCAGATCTATAAGATAGAAGAAATAATAACTATCTCAGAGTCGTGAGCATTTAATGTGGCAATGATGTAACACAGTGCCTGGCACATAGTAAGCACTCAATGCGTTTTTGCTATTTGTAGTATATTGTTTGATCCCAATGCTCCCAAACAAGGAGGCTTTACTTATGCCTGCAATTAGGAGTCCCAGAGTTACCCAGAGGCCTTTCCAACCTCATCTTATACCGAAGAGCAGCACTCTAGGGCTAGGAGACCGCTAGCCCTTTCCAACACGGAAGCCTACACCTCAGGCATCCCCTCTGAAGGGACAAGGCTCCACTGGAATGGAGGTTGGGGGCAAACCAGAAAGCCCTGCTTGCCAGATCCAGGCCTCCTCTCCTTTAAGATGGTAATTCAAGCCATCTTTATTGTGTGTCTTCAACTCACCTCTGCTACAAACCACGTCTGGTTTTTCTAGGCTCAGTGGCATCGTCCTGAGAGGAATCCCGACTTTTCTGGCCAGATTGTTTTGGGGCCTGCACCGAGTCTGCTTTACAACAGAGTATGATCCAGGGAATTGGGGGTCTGGGGAAGGCAGGGAGACTACACAACCCAGTGTCCACTTGCATTCCTCCAGTGTTTTCTCAGGCTAGGGAGGCCCGAGCTGAAGCCCACTGACCCAGAGATTCTGACTTCCCTAAGCAGCTGCTGCCTAGCAGACCCCCATTCCTGTCCTCCCGCCTCCCAGCTCCAAATTCCATGGTTTTCTTTGAGTGCCAATAGCTGGTGCCAGCCTTCCTCCTGCGGTTGGCTGTGCCCTCCTCTCCTTTGCGCGCACTCCCCTCCCCCTCCTGAAACCAGCGAGGAGAGACGGGGCAGTAAATTGGCTGGTGTCGAGGATCTGCAGCAGACAAGATGATTAAGAGGCCTACGCCGGAGCGCCCGGGGCAGGGAATGTCAGCCCAAGTTGGAATCACGCAACAGGCCTTGGCATGAGCGAGCCTGGGAGCCGGGAGGGCGGGAGGCTCCAGCTCCGGGGTGGGCCGAGGCCTCACAGACTCGCCGGAGTCACCGAACCTGGCACCCTGCGGCGGCGGGGTCGGGCCGGGCCAAGGCGCGTCTTTCCCCGGGAAACCGGGGAAGCAGAGGGCAGGAGGGTGCAGGGGCCAGAGGAAGGGGGCGTTTCCGCAGACGAGAAGGGCAAAGAGAAGGGAAAGCGAGGATGCGCTGGGGTCCCAGAAGTGAGGAGGAGGAAAGGGGGAGGGGTGAGCAAGGGGAGAAACAAAGCCCGGCTGGGGGAGGCGGGGGCTGGCTCCAGCCCCGCCGGGGGCGATGCGCTGGCAAGCCTTTCTCACAGTCTCGCGGCCCGCGGGGAGACGCGGAGCCTTGTGATCAGCCCGCCACGGAGCAGACTCGCTCCCCCCGCGCCCGACTGTGTGCGAATGAAAAATGAAAATGGGAAGCCGCGATCTCGTCTCCCTACACTGGGAAACCAGCCGCACTCCGAACACACATAAATTTTCATTGTAATCCCTTTTCCATTCGGTCGCGTGAAATATCAGGCCAGAGACAGGATGTGACAAAAGCTGGGAAGCCGGGGAGGGAAGCCAGAGTGAGGGGACCCCGGCCCTCTCCGCTCCACCTCCTGGCAGGATTGCTCGGAACTCCGGCGGAGCGCTGGCACTGAGTTCCAATTCCTGAGGCAGGCAGCCGGGGCGCGCCCGCACCCTCTTTCCTCCCATTCCAGTCCCTCCACAACCCCAGCGCGCGCTCCGCCGCGGGCCAACCGGCCCCCGGTGCTCTGCTGGGCGTAGACACACCCCCTCCCGCTGCCGGGTATTCCTGCCGCCCTCCCCGCCGCTCCTGGGCAGGGGAGGGCAGAGAAGAAAGGGAACGGATCCCGGGCCTAATCAGCGCGGCTGCAATGTGGGACCGTTTAGGAGGCTTCCCCTCGGCCTTCTTTCAGGATTACTTGTGAAAATTGTGAATATCCGTCCTGTGTAAGGATTTCCGAGACTGGTGGGGCGAGTTTGGGGGAAGTATCAGGTTTGATAGAGGCGGAGAGAGTGCGGGAAGACTGGAGCATTGTTTACAGTTTTGTGGTTGAAGGGGGAGAATCTGGAAAGGGGGATAAAAAGAGGAATGCGGAAGTGGTCGATGGTCCCCTCCACGGTTAGAAGCCCCCGCGAAGAATGATGTCGGGGAGCAGAAAAACCCCTTGCCTTTCCAAAAAAGTCGTCCTCACTAACTGTAAAAACAAGGAGCAACCAACCCCTCCCCCCCACACACACACACTCTGACACTACCTCCCGCCTCCCTCCGCCGCGTCCCAGTCCCAAGCACTCGCTCAAAAGTCACAAGCCAGCTGCTTTCTCGCCAGGGAACAGCGACCAACAATGCCTTAAACCTCTTTGAGAATGAAGCTACAGATTCTCTCTTCCTCCTAAAATATAGGTCCCTTTGCATTCGACATTGGGGTCCGGGATCCACGAAGCGGGTGGGTGGGATGCGTTCCTGCGGGCCGGGTTACACGCGCCCCTGGCCAGGTACTAGTCTCTCGCGGGCTCTGGCAGGATCAAGTCACCCAAAACAATTCCAGGAAAGCCTTCCCCCGACAGATCCACCCTCCCTACCTGGGATCTGACCCGCAAGCTTTACCCACTGCCCCTCCCCTCTCCCAAAACACACCAGCGCGGGCGGATGCAGAGGCCCCACGTCCCTCCAAGGCCCCCCTGGCGGGAGTTCCCCTCTCGGGGACGTGTTTGTCAGTGATTGCCACATTACAAGAAGTTACATTCCGCCCTGAGGCCTGGGACCGGGCGGGGCGAGGGATACAATGTGTTTCAAGAAAAGAAAGAGCAGGCAAGTCTATGAGCAGCAGCTCCTCGGCGCCTCCAAGTGAGGACGCAGGCATAGTAGACCTTTCTTCCCGGGACCGCCTTGGGCTCCGGCTGCTTTCTCTTCCTCGGGTCCCGCCAGACCGCAAACACTGCGGGTTCTTAGTAGTTTGCAGGCTGCGTGGCAGCGCTTCCGGGATTCTCCGGAGACCCGTTTTGGAGATCCTCAGGAGTCCTGGTGCCACCCGCTGCGTCCCTGATCAAGTTGGGCCAGCGCAAGGAGCTGGGGGACACGAAGGGGGGGTGACGAGGTTTGGGCGCGGAGTCGGGGAAGGTGGAGAATGGCTTCAGGAGGCGGGCCGGGGCTGCAAGGGCCGCAGATTAGAATTTCGGGGAAGGAGCAGAGGCAAGGAGGAAGGAAGGACTGGAAGTGGATCGCGCTGGGGGCAACCCCAGAGCTCAGGCTTGGGCCCGCACAGAGCAAACATGGCGGGCTTTCGGCACTCCCGCTCCTCCCCTCCTTTTTGTGGTGCAGAAGTCTCAGACACCGTAGAGATGAAACCGTCGCTCACGGAACAATGGGGACTTCTGGCATGGGAACCCAACTGAGTCCGGGCTGCTTGGAGCGGTGGCCGCGCTCCGTGGGCTTCTCCAGCCGGGAGACACCGCGTTGCCCCCTCCCCTGGGGCAGCCCCCGCTCCGCCCCATCCCACCGCGGCCCTGGCCTCGGCTTCTTAAAGCCGCAGGGTGTCTCGGTGCCCTAGAGAAGCGCCGCCCAAGTGGGGAGTGAGTGTTGGGGGGGCGCACTATCTCGGGGCGGTGGAGGCTGAAGAAGAGCCTAGGCGGTCGCGGGGCTGGCCTCGAGGACCTAATTTAGCTCCTTTTCTCCCCAAAGCCTCCAAATAGTAGCAGGCTCGTTGACGCCGGCACTGGGCGGCAGCTAGCACTCGGTCTTGGAGTGCTAAGTCTCCTCACTCACAGCAACTCCTCAGTAAGCCAGTTGCCCCATCACCCGGTTCCCCGCCTTCTGCCCCCTGGGCCCCGC
Source organism: Rhinolophus sinicus (assembly GCF_057876585.1). Taxonomy (NCBI): domain Eukaryota; kingdom Metazoa; phylum Chordata; class Mammalia; order Chiroptera; family Rhinolophidae; genus Rhinolophus; species Rhinolophus sinicus. The sequence continues at coordinate 160,940,845 of NC_142517.1, read as the reverse complement.
CTGCAGATTCCAGGGCCCCACCCGGCTGCACTGTGGAGGGGGTTTGCGAGAATCCGGGAAAGGGGCCGAAGAAAGGAGGAGGGGAGAACTGTAAAGAAAAAGAAAAGAAAGGTGTCGGGTGGGGGTGGGGATCCGGCTCAGTCACTTTCTCGCTCTATTGCTGCTTTAAGGGTGGGTACCCGGGACCTTGGGGGCATCCAAGCCTGGAAGAGTAGGCACGCGGGGAAAGGGATTCTCTTCCTGACATGTTCACGGGACAACAGTGAAAATTTGCCTTGGGTGGCCAGTTCTCTCATTTGCCCCTATTAAAAGAAAAAGCCCAAGAAATTCAATTAAAGCTACCCCAGCCAGGCGCTATTTGAGGCATGAATGTCTCCCCTAAAGCTGCAGTAATCATGTGGCATTAGACACTTACTTCCGGAATCCTATAGCCAACCTGAAAAATCCCAGACCCCCTTTTCCCCTAATTTTTGCTCTGATCTGTAATTTTATCCACATTTGCACTAGTTTGAGCATTCTGGCTCTCCCATCTGAAAGCCTGCAATTACTATATAATTCTTCGCAATTTCAGATGTCCTAATATGGACTGTAATTTTTGCGCAAGACAATTTCCTGCTATTTCAAGCATCAACATTGTCAAAGTTGTATGTACATAATAAATGGGAATATCAATGCATAGTTTTTAGCATAACATCTTGACTCCTCGATAATTATATCCGTTCGGAGCCTACGCAGAATTAGCCTGAATTGCATGGTAACTGCTGCTGCTTTAAAATTTTTAAAAATTACTCATAATTTTCCCAAAGATTACCAAGATCTCGAGTGCACAATGTCATCAGCGTAATGAAGAGTAAACATTTATGCTAATAATCTGCAATTTTTTTCATCAGCTATAAAGACAGAGGCTATATAGCCGAAAATTTCAGTCCTATTCTGCAAGCGCAGCGCTGCAAAAAGCCTGCGGCGCTCGGAGGCGCCTGGTCCCGGGGACCTCTTTCCACTCTTTACTCTCAGGATAGGAGGATGGGGCTGGGGGATTCTTTTTGGTTTTCTGGTTTTGTTTTGCTCTGGTTTGGTCGGTTTTGTATTTCCTATTTTTCCTTTTTTTCTTCTTCTTCCTTTTTTGCCTTTTCTTTCCTGTCATTCTCCCAGCCAAAAGCCGCCTTCGACCCTTTTGATTTGATGTAGCAAAGATTGTGTCCAGATTATCTGAAATTGACACTGAAGAAGGTAAGGGTGGAAACCGGTTTCATTTTTCAGAGGGTTGGAAGGCTGAGCTGCGTCCGCCGCCGCGGCTCCCGCTCCCAGAGTAGGAGGGTGGGGGAGTGATTATGTATGCACCAGCTAATTCTTCCATCAAAACTTCTTGTCAGCGATGTTAAGATTATTTTTTTTCCTTTTTACAAAAACACTTGATGTTTCAGGAAGTGTTAAGCCCTGAAGGTTGGGGGATGAGGGCGGGGGTAGGAAAGGAGTGGGTGGGGGGGACATGTGTCTTGAGTCTGGGGAAGGCACCCTTTAGAGCCCTTTGCCTGTCTACACTGGAGTCGGAGCTTGTTGTAGAGCTGGGGCTTTCTTTGAGTCATGGAAGGGAGAGATCCTTACCCTCTGTACTGCATTTGATGAAAGTTCCAATGGCGGTGAGGGATGAAGAGCGGGAAAGTTCGCTTGAGCCTTTGATTTCAGGATGATTATTAACCTAGGCGATGGAATGACAAAAACTAGAGAATTCTGAAATTGGTTTGTAAAAAATACAGAATGAAAGAGATGGATGGAAGGATAAAAATATATAGCTGGGGGTCTGGGTTGCTTCTTTCTATCCAGTTTTTCTTGAAATCAAGTATCTCAGGTTCTGTATCCAGCACTTAGACTTACCTTTCTTTAGGTGACAGAAGTTGATATTTCTTTAAGGGGAGAGATTTACGTAGTTAATCTTTACATCAAATGACTAAGAATAAATTCGTGTTTCTGTGCATATAGGTGGAGGGAATTTTAAAACTTTTTGTGCCTCTTAAAATTAGTCCAGAATAGGTAAGTCTGAAGAGCGATCTCACTCAGCCCAGGTACAGATCCCAAAAAGAAAGAAAGAAAAATAAAACATGATGCCGTAGTCCATGAAGGAAAGCTGTACACTATATAAACATGTTTCCCATTTCATATTTTTTAAATGTTGCCTAAATTTAGGAGCTGTGTTCTTCCACAATGAGACTACTACTTGTAGGACCACTCAGTCCCAGGCTTATGAAACCCAAGACCAGTGAGGAGGGGGCTGTGGATTGTTGCTTTTGCCCCTCCACCCCCACTCTTACCCCCTTTTAGAGCGAGTGTGTATGAGAGAAGATATTAAAGAGGTATCTGTTGTTTGGCAATTTTGCTAAGTCTGTCTTCATTACTTCGACGCTGTGCATTTGCTAATTTGGAGGCCCGGCCATTGACAAGCTTGCTCCATACACCTGCAAGCAATTTGCCGGCTCCGGTACCGGAGAATTGCAGAGATGGCAGCTCGCACCTATTTGATTTTTTTTTTCCTTTTCTCAATGCACAGCAAATTTGGCTTTCAGTGCGTTATCTCTTTTGTTAATGCAAAAAGATTCCCTGGGCGAAAAAATTGCTCATAATTACCAGAGAGATGGGGAAACTGCATTAGAATAAATAAACCTGAAATTACTGTAATTATGTTGTGTTTGATGGCCCGGCTTGTAATCAAGAAGAGAATACAGTGAAATGATGCTGACCCTCTTGGGTTTGCAGCTGTATGCGCACTTTGGGGTCTTTTTTTTTTTTTTTTTTTGCAGAAAAGAGTCATTTTGATAATCATTAAGCTGTGTGTAACCTATTTCAGAAGTGTTTTAAAATGAGGTTCACATTTTTTGAACAAGGGGGGGAAAAATCCCAAAATTACATTTTGCCATTACAGACTCATACATAAGGAAAGGTTGTGTTTTCTAAGTGACAATTGTTAAGACATAATATTCGAAATCAGTATTTAATCATTATAATGAGGTATTGTTTAAATATAACCACCTTTGGATTATTCATAGTTTAATTAATATACTCATTATGAAAATCTTTGAATCAGATATTTGATGAACTACTTGTCAGTAACAAGGCAGCATTAATTAGGCCTATATTGAGATTAACATTTTTTAAAAAGTACAACCGCTTATAATTATAATAGAGCCTAACTAAAAACCGCCTTCACTGAGCTAAAACTAATAATTTCTCTATTTGAACTGTTAGCAAGAGATTATTAAATTAGTATAAGCTAATATCTCAAAGTATTAAAATCCGCTTGACCAAGTAGATTTTGCCTGTGGCTGCAGGCATTGGGCCCTGACTGCCGTCTGGGGAACCCGAGTCAAATGCGTGAGAGAAATCTGCCAGAATCTCCCCGCTAGCAAAATCACATTTCGCAGGGTAACCAAATCCAGGAAGGTCCCTGCTCCCGCGCCAGAGCCCAGTCTGGGCAATGAGGCCCCATCCGGGCCCGCACCCTTTCCGAGGTCTCATCTCTCCCATTAGCGCTTCAGGTTCTGGGGGCCTGCGGGAGACGAAAAGCCCCAACCCCAGGCCGTAAAGGGGCCTAAAGGTCTCAAGCTCCATACCCCACTACCTCTCCTACTTTCTCTACACCTTCTCCTCCCGCCACTTCCCCTCCCCTTCCCAAAGGGCGCAGGAAGAGCCTGGCGCATCTGATCTTTCACCAGCACCAATTGAAAAATGGGTGCTTGTCACAACACAGATCACTGCCTTCTCCGCTCTGCTCTCCAGAGCGCTCTGCAAAGGGCCCCCCAAAGGCGGAGGGCCAGCCCCCACGGGAAGCAGTGTCAGAAGGCGGGTGCGAGAGAATTGGGAGTCGCTCAAAGCAGCTGTCGGGGCCCGCAACTTTCCCGAGCTTCCTCAGTTCCGAGTTGAGATTAAGCTGAAGAGCCGGGCCACTGGGCGGAGGAGAGTGCTAGGGTCGTTTTCGCTGCTCGGAGGTGACGTTCTTTAGGAGCGAACTGATCTGAGCGGTCCACTGGAGATGCCCCCTTAATGGCCTGGTCTGGGAACTCGACTCAGCCGGTTCTCTGGTTCCGACGAGTCAGCGGAGCCCACCTGCCCCTCGGCACCTCCATTTCTCCCAGGCGCAGAGAAAAGCCCGGGATCATTAGGCGGGAATTGGACTCTCCTTGTGGATAGGGCCAAGTGGGTGGGAGTGGCTGTGGAGGGGCCAGGGTGGCGCCTTGGGACTGTCCCCTGAAGCTCACTGATTGATTGGAGGGTAGCCTGGCAGACGTATCCTTCCGGCCCCTTTCCGGCGTCTGGCCGCGTCTTTTCCACGTCAAGATCCAGCACCCTCGGGGCAAGCAAAAGCCAGGAGGCCAGATCCCCGCGGAGGTGAGGGGGCAAAGCCGGGTGTCTCTGCGTCCAGGCTTCTAGGCCTCCCGCGAGGTGAATGGGCTTGGGGGGTACTCAGATCTCACCCACCGGCTGCCTTTGAGCTCTGCTTTGATCTCCTCAGCAGGCCTTCAGTCTCTTTGGTTCCTGAGCCCTGGCTCTGCCTTGCCGCACCTGTTCCTGATCCTCCTTCCCAGGGACGGTTGCCACTACCATTCTAACCCAGGTAGGGATCAGACCCCTAGGCGGTGAGGCAAGGCATGAGGAACAGTCCCAGAGGGGTGCCCTGCAGGCATCAGCCCCTTATCCTGGTATGTCTGGAGCCAGGAGTCGCTGCCGCTGTATTATGTATCCCCAGAGGTGTGAGCCTGGCTGGCCCCCTGCACCCCCTGACACAGCACACCAGACAGCAGCTCTTTCTCGAAACCATAATTTTACTGTCTTAAAGAAACTTTACAACTTATTTACAAAGTCCTTTTTTTCCCAAGATACAAAGCAATAAGTTAACATTCTCAATATAAAACTAAACTTTGACATAGAGAACACAAAACACGGTTGATTTCAACTGATCACATTTTCCAAATTTCACAAGTAAAATGTCAAGATTCTCATTTCACAAAGCATCAGGTTTTACAGCCACACACAACGGAACGGAAAAAAGCTAAGCTTGTGCAACATGTTTACAGAACAATAATAATAACAATAATAATTAATAACAATAATAATATGTACAGCGATTAGATCCTGCACTGGAGACTGTGCGTTCAGGGTGGCGACTGGCATTATTCTGTGATCCATCCTCTGGGGATTCTTGTACAGCTGCTTTTGTCTTACTTTAAAGCCCACTGCTACAGGGCACTAACTAGCTCACGCCTGCCTCTTTCTTCTCACCACTGCCCTTCGGTCCTCTCCTTCTCCCTAAGGAGGGAATTCAGGTTTTCCTTCTTGTCCAGGCAAGAAGACTAAGCGTTCTTTTCAAGATGAGAAATTGTGTTGGCTTCATTTCTTTCTTTTTAAAATAACACAGGACATGTAAAAATGCAAATAATTCGGCTCCAGCCTCTACCAGCGAAGTACAAAAGTTACCATATAAGTTAAAAATCATCATATCCTCTTTATTCGTTTGTCGGTGCGTTTAAAGAAATCGGTACATTTGGACCTTGCGCTCCTCGTGCCCCACAGAATCGCGAACTGGCCAATATTCAGCCTCAGGCGAAGTCCATTTCTCAATAAATTAAAAACCCCTCCCTCCAATTTCTCCCAGTTCCCGAACAAGCTACACGGATGGTGAGGCAGGCCCAGGAGGAGGTCTGCAAAGACAAAATATCCCAGTATCCGGAAATAGGCGGCCTGGTGGACCGCGCCTCCTCGGACCTGGTGACTTTTTCCAGAGGCCGCACAATGAGGACAGCGGACAGACGAGGACCTCGACTTCGTCAGCGCACAGATACAGAGCGAAAGGAGA